>NW_016998986.1:0-638 GCF_001483705.2 Eufriesea mexicana | reverse complement strand
CCCCAGGAACAGGCGGAACACGTCAGTGGAGAGTAGACCGCAGAAATCCATACAATCGCTGTGCATATCAGAAAAATTGAAGCTATCCAAGCCTGACCCGAACCAACCGGACATAGCCGAACATAGCCTAAATCAACCTAACCTGCCGAGACCGTTATTGGTGCCCTCCCCAGAGCCAAGCAGGTCATACTAGAGCACAAGAGAGCGCGGAAATGCAACGTATAGCAGTGTACCGCACAAAAGATGAAGCTATCCTGAATAAGCATAGCCTAATCCAACATAACCGAACGTATCCTGAACCAACATACCGTGACGGGACCACCATTGCTGGACTTTCCGGAGCCAAGCTGAAAATATTAAAGGAACGTAGGGCTCAGAAATCAACATAGTAGCAGACTATAGCACTTATGTCAATGCCATCCTCTCCTAACCTAACCACCCGTAGCATAACCAAACGTAACCTAACTCAAGCTAACGTGCTGAGACCACTATTACAGGTCACACCAGAGAGAAACAGTACGTATTAGACCACGTTAGAGCGCAGAAATCCAGGGAAGGTGGTGTACAGCACAAAGGCCATGTTAGCCCCTACTAACCTAGCCAAACGTAACATAGGCAAACGTATCCCAAATCAACCT
>NW_016998985.1:0-729 GCF_001483705.2 Eufriesea mexicana | reverse complement strand
CAAAAGAGGACTGTATAAAGATGGATATGCCAAAGCCAGCTTGCCTAAATCTGACCCCAGGGCTGGTCGCCTAGGTTGCACTGGTGAAGTCCCGGCAGTGCCTAGTCCAGACACCGAGGCACCTCGATCGAGTTCCACCCGCCAAGGACCTGCGAAGTAGCGCGGTGCCCCTTTTATAGAAGACCCAATCGGTTTTCGAAAATGGTCGTGGATTTTCTAATTTTGTCGATTTCACTCATAATTAGTTTTTCTCTATAACAGTCCATATTTTCTCGCCTTTTCCTATTTCTACTGTAAATTTGTCGTTCCGGTCATTTGTCATTAACAATGTAAATTAGATGTTAATAATG
The DNA here is from genome assembly GCF_001483705.2 of Eufriesea mexicana. Taxonomy (NCBI): domain Eukaryota; kingdom Metazoa; phylum Arthropoda; class Insecta; order Hymenoptera; family Apidae; genus Eufriesea; species Eufriesea mexicana. Next base: position 379 of record NW_016998985.1, on the reverse strand, counting down.
AATTCAATAATCTATACATAACTAGTAATACCACTTACGGGTATTCTAGATTAAGGTATTCTCCTGTACACACCGTTATGTTGTGATAACCGAACTACTTTTTATGTTTGTCTTTAGTTTGGGCATATATATTTCACCTTTCTATCAATACTGATCATCAACCTAATATTGCTTCTAGGCGGTTTCTTCTTCAGAGGAATGTACAGATTACTGCATTGTGCAGCAAATTCGCATCAAATAAGAAACTTTCTATAAAAATCCTAGAATATTCGTATGAATTATGCTCGGAGGGTCATATCTAACGCCTGATGGCTACTTATAATCATTTAGAAGCAAAAATAATTATAATTAGAGATATTGACTAACTCGGGATACTATC
>NW_016998984.1:0-439 GCF_001483705.2 Eufriesea mexicana | reverse complement strand
TTTCTACCAATATCGTGGTGAGCTATCTTTCTTGCATAAATAAGGGGGAAATATTCCGTTGGCTTGCTATAGCCGTAGCAGTGTTATAGTATCTGGCTGGAAAACATAATTATTAAGACAGTTTCGACTAATATCGGCGTGAGCTAACTTTCTTGCATAAATAAGCAGGAAAGGTTCTATTGGCGTGCAATACCCATTGCAATGACATATAATCTGGATGGAAAATCCAATTTTATTGACATTTTCGGCTAATATCGTGGTAAGCTAACCTCCATGCATAAATAAGGAGGAAAGATGCTTTTGGCGTGATATGGCCATTGTAGCGCGATAGAATCTGACTGGACAATCCAATTTTATTGACATTTTCGAATGATACCGTGGTGAGGTAGCTTTCTTGCATATATAAGGAGGAAAGATTCTATTGGCGTGCTATAGCCGT
>NW_016998983.1:0-696 GCF_001483705.2 Eufriesea mexicana | reverse complement strand
AAACTTAGCCATAGCTAACGTAACCTAACCAAACGCAGCGCATCCTTACCTAACTTGGCGTGATCGCTATTGCTGGCGTCCTCGGAACCAAGCAGAGAATACTAAAGGAAAGCAGAGCGTAGAGATCCAAAGAATCGTACCATGCAGCAGAAAAGTCGAAACTATCCTCTAGAAGCCTAACCAATCGTAACATACACGAACCTGGCGTAACACAAGCTCAGAAATCGACGGCATAGCAGTGTATACCACGAAAGTCAAAGCTATCAACAACTAACACAAGCTAACATAACACAACCAAACGTAGCATAACACAACGCAACATAACCTAATATACCATGCCGAGGCCACAATTGCTGGCATACCCAGAGACAAGCAGAGTATGCTAGAGTACTCCAGAGCGCAGAAAGCCTCCAAATAGCATAAAGCCTCCAAATAGCAGCGTACAGCATAATAGTCACATACTTCCTGACCTAACCTGACCTCACCAAACCTATCCAAACGTAGCATAAATTAACCTACCGTGCCGAAAACACTATTTCTGGCACCCTCAGAGCCAAACAGAGCTTGTTAGAGCACAGTAGAGCGCAGAATTCCACCGAAAATCAGTTAGTGGAAAAAAAGTCGATGATATCTTATCCTAACCTGACATAACCTAATCAAAGAATACGTAACATAATTTAACAGCGTGCCAAGATT
>NW_016998982.1:0-432 GCF_001483705.2 Eufriesea mexicana | reverse complement strand
ATACCCGGACGTAACCGAAAACAACCTAAATTGCCGAAGACACCATCGTTGGCTTCCCCAGCGTCAAGCAGAAAGCACTGGAGGACAGCAGAGCGCAGGAATCCACCGCATTGCAGTGCATAGCACAGAAGTTGGAGGCTTCCTGGCATAACATGTCCAAGCATAACCTAACCGAACGTTGCCTAACATAAATTAACGTGCCGAGACCATAACTGCTGGCCTACCCATTGCCAAGGAGAACATGCTAGAGCACACCAGAGAGCAGAAATGTACCGAATAGCAGTTTGTAGCAAAAATTCAGAGCAATACTATCCTAATATGAAAAATCATACCATGAGCAAACGTAACCTAGCTCAACCTAACGTGCCGCGACAGATATTGCTGGCATCCTCTGTGCCCAGCAGAACATATTGCAGGAGAGTAGGGCAAGGT
>NW_016998981.1:0-599 GCF_001483705.2 Eufriesea mexicana | reverse complement strand
ATGTCGTGGTGAGCATACTTTTCTCCATAAATCAGGAGGAAAGATCCTATTGGTTTGTTACAGCCATTGTATTGCAACAGAATCTGTCAGAAAAGATCAATTCTGTTGATATTTTCGACTAATATCGCAGTGAGCAAGATTTTCTGCATAAATAAGGAGGAGCGACCTCATTGTATTGCTATAGCCTTTGCATTGCAATAGAATCTAACTGAAAAGTTCAATTTTAATGACATTTTCGACTATTCTAATATTGAGGTGAGCAGTCTTTTCTGCGAAAACAACCAGGTAAGGTTCTATTGGTTTGCTATAGCCATAGCATTGCAACAGAATCTGGCTGAGAACCTCTATTTTATTGACAATTTCGACTAATGTTGAGGTGAGCAGTCTTTTCTGCGAAAACAACGAGGTAAGGTTCTGTTGGCTTGCAATAGCCATAGCATTGCAATAGGATCTGAATGAAAATTTCTATTTTATTGACAATTTCGACTAATATCGTGGTGATAAGGATATTCTACTTAAACAAGGAGGAAAGATCTAATTGGTTTGTTATAGCCATTGCGTTGCAATATAATCTGACTGAAAAGTCCAATTTTATTGAC
>NW_016998980.1:7956-8578 GCF_001483705.2 Eufriesea mexicana | reverse complement strand
GTAGAATCTACCCGCCTTATTTATGCAAAAAGGTAGCTCACCGCGATATTAGTCGAAAATGTCGATAAAATTGAATATTCCAGCCAGATTCTACAGCATTGCATTGGATATAGCACGCCAAAAGTATCTTGCCTCCTTATCTATGCAAGGAAGATAGCTCACCAAGATATTAGTCGAAAATGTCAATAAAATTTTATATTCCAGCCACAATCTATATCATTGCAACGGCTAATGCACACAAAAATCATCTTTACTCCTTACTTACTCAATGAAGTTGTCTCACCACGATATTAGTCGAAAATGTCAATAAATTTGTATTTTCCAAACACATTCTATATCAACGCATTGGCTATACCACGCCAATTGAAACATTCCTCCTTATTTATGCAAGAAAGTTAGCTCACCACAATATTATTCGGAAATGTCAATAAAATTGAATTTTCCAGCTGGAAGCTATAGCAATGCAATGGCTATAGCACGCCAGTAGAATATACCCTCCTTATTTATGCAATAAAGTTAGCTCACCACGATATTAGTCGAAAATGTCAACAAAGCTGATCTTTCCATTCAGATTCTGTAGCATTGCGACGGCTGTAGCACGCCAATTGTAACTTTCCTCCTT
>NW_016998980.1:0-246 GCF_001483705.2 Eufriesea mexicana | reverse complement strand
CTCCTTATTTATGCAATAAAGTTAGCTCACCACGATATTGGTCGAAAATGTCAATAAAATTGAATTTTGCAGGATGATTCTATAGCTTTGCATTGCCCATAGCACGCCAATATATTACTTCCCCCTTATATATGCAAGAAAGCTATCTCACATCGAGATTAGTCGAAAATGTCAATAAATTTTTATTTTCCAACCACATTCTGTATCATTGCAATGGCTATAGCACGCCAGTAGAATCTACCCGCC
>NW_016998979.1:0-699 GCF_001483705.2 Eufriesea mexicana | reverse complement strand
AATCGATATTAAAAATATTATAAGATATTATAAATATTTTATTAAATAATTTTATTTACTGAAATGATATTAACGTTGAGTAATATGATTATTAATGTTTGATTAAATTATTAATTACTATACAATTTAATTACTAATTTATTTTTTCTTTGAATTTAATTAAGTTAATCGCAGATTTAATATGTGATATCTGTAGGTGAAAAATTTCAAACATGAGGACCATCGATAGTAATTTAGGAACAGTAATGGAAAATTGATTTGTTCAATAACTTCTTTTTGTTCGAATATAGACCGAGCAATTTTGCATTTATCGAGAAGTTTCATCCATTTCGCTTTTTGCTCTAATTATTCCACAGTTACAGTTCTATTGTGTCCGTTAATCAAGTTGAAACAGCTGATTCGGATTCTATCGAACCTCCAGTGTATAATTTTCTAACAATTCTATTTCATCGTATGTGTACCTTTCCACTATTGAGAGTTATATACCTAAGTACAGCGTTTATTGAAAATTATTGAAAATTTATTGAAAGCGTTTATTGAAAATTATGTTGAGCGAGAAACTTCATATCAGGTTTTCAGATTTACAGAGAATATGAGTTACTGGAAATGCGATTTTTACAATATATTTGCTAAATGTATTTTTATTAATAAAGTTATGGAACTTTAAAATAAAATGCTTTAATTAAAATACTAATATTG
>NW_016998978.1:0-402 GCF_001483705.2 Eufriesea mexicana | reverse complement strand
CAGCAGTAGTGGTCTCGGCACGTTACGATAGGTCAGGCTACTTTTTGTTAGGCTTGGTTAGGCTACGTTTGGTAAGGGTAGCTTTAACTTTTATGCTGTACACTGCCATTCGGCTGATTTTTGGACTCTACCGTGCTCTGGTACTTCCTGTTTGGACCTGTGGGGCAGCAGTGGCGGTCTCTGCACGTTCGGTTGTGTTAGGTTATGTTTTATTATGTTCTGTTTGTTAGTGTCAGGTTTGGGTTGCTCTGACTTTCCTGATATACAGTTCGATTATATGAATTTCTGCGTTCTACTTACCGCTAATGTGTTCTGCTTAGCTCTGTGGAGGCTGGCAATAGCGGTCGCGGCAGGTTAGGTAGCCTCACGTTACGTTTGGTTATGACACGTTTGGTTTGGTTA
>NW_016998977.1:0-470 GCF_001483705.2 Eufriesea mexicana | reverse complement strand
AGCCTAACCTAACCAAACGTAGACTACCTAAACCTAACGAGCCGAGACCTCTATTGCTGGCCTTCCCAGAGCAAAGCAGAAATATTAAAGCACACAAGAACGCAGAAATCCACCGCATAGCAGCGTACAGCGCAGAAGTCAAAGCCATCCTAACCAAACCTAACCTAACGAACCCGATCAAGCGTTACCTAACTCAACCCGTCGTGCCACGACCGACATTGCTGTCCTCCCCGGAGTGGAGTAGAGTCTAGTAGTGTAGCGTAGAGCACAGGAATCCTGCGAATAGCAGTGTGTAGCACAAACGTCAAAGCCACGCGAACCAATCGTAATCTGACCTAACATTTCCAAGCATAACACAACTCAACCTGGCTAGACGGGAATGCAGTTGCTGGCCTCCTCAGGGCCAAGCGGAATACATTAGAGTACAGTAGCGCGCAGAAATCCGCTGTATACCAGCGTATAGCACAAAA
>NW_016998976.1:0-2296 GCF_001483705.2 Eufriesea mexicana | reverse complement strand
AGTAAATTCTGCTAGTCTCTGTGGCGGGCAGCAATAGCGGCCCAGCCGTGTTAAGCTGTGTTAGTCTCCGTTTGGGTGTGTTACGTTTGGCTAGGATAGGATAGGCTAACTTGGCTTTTGTGTTGTACACTGCTATTCGGCGTATCATCTGCGCCCTACATTGCTCTAATATGCTCAGCTTGGTACTGGGGTGGCCAGTGACAGTGGTCTCGCCACGATAGCTTGTGTTAGGTATTGTTCCGTTAGGATAGTTAACGAGGAATGTTCGGTCAGTTTTACCTTTAATCTTGTGCTATACACTGCTAGTCGGTTGTTTCCTGTGTTCTACGATGCTTTACTATATTCAGCACGACTCTGGGGTGGCGAGCATACGTGGCCGTGGCAAGTTAGCTTGAGTTAGGTTATGTTTAGTTATGTCAGGTTATGTATAGTTTGGCCAGGGTAGCTTTGACTTTCATGCTATGCACTGTTATTCAGTGCATTGCTGTGTTCTACTGTGTTCTACTATATTCTGCTTGTCTCCGGGGATGCCAGCAGCAGCGGCCGCGAGACGTTACTTTGAGTTACGCTATGTTTGGTTAGGTTAGGTTAAGACAGGTTTTGTTAGGTTACCTGCGATTGCCCGGCCGCAGTGGTCGCGGCACGTTCCGTTCAGTTACGTTACGTTCGGTTAGGTTATGTTCGGACAGGTTACTCCAGGATATCTTCGACCTTTCGCTATTCATTGCAATGCGGTGGTTTTCCGCGCATTACTGTGCTCTAGTGCTTTCTGCTTGGTTCTGTGGTGGCCAGCAATAGTGGTCGCGGCACGTTAGGTTGGGTTATACTACGTTAGGCTGCGTTAGGATACGATGTGTTAGGTTAGGATAACTTCGACCTTTGTGATACACACTGCCATTCAATGGACATCTACGCACATCAGTGCGCTATCACACATTGCTTGTCCCTGTGGACGCCAACAATAGTGCTCGCGGCACGTTTGCTTGAGGTATGCTGCGTTCGGTTATGTTAGGTTTGGTTATGCTTTGCTAAAAGACGGTTCGTTATGTTGAGTTAGGCTACGTTTGGTTAGGTTATGTTGGTTACGGTTAGGTTTGGTTTCCTTTGACTTTCGTGGTATAGACTTTTGCTCGGCGGATTTCTGCGCTCTACTTTGCTCTAGTATGTTTGACTAGGTTGTGGGGTTGCCAGCAATGGTCTCCGCACGCTAGGTTCAGTTATTCTACGTTTCGATAGGTTAGGTTAGGTCTGGTTAGGTTTGGTTATCTTGGACCTTTTTGCTTTACATTGCAATCTGGTGGCTTTCGACTTTCTACTTGCCTCTACTATACTCTGCTCGACCCTCGGGAGGCGAGCAATGGTGGTCTCGGCACGTTAGGTTGAGTTAGGCTACGTTCGGTTAGGTTTGGTTAGGTTAGGTTTGGTCAGGAGGTCTATGCCTTTTCTGATATAAACTGCAATTCGGTGGATTTCTTCGCTCCACTGTGCTCTGCTATATTCCGCTTTGCTCCGCGGAGGCCAGCAATATTGATCTCGGCGGGCTAGGTGATTTAGTTTGCGTTCGGTTATGTTAGGCTTGTCTGGGTTAGGTTAGGATGCCTTTGAGTTTTCTGCTTTTCATTGCCATTCTATGGGCTTCTGCGCTCTACGCTCATCTAATACGTTCTTCTTGACTCTGGTGAGGCTAGCAATGGCGGCTTCGGCGCGTTAGGATCGGTTAGATCACATTTGGCTTTTCTAGGTTAGGTTAGGTTTGGTTAGGATAGCTTTGACTTTTCTGCTTTACATTGCGATTCCATGAATTTCTGTGCCCTATTCTTCTCTAATATGTTCCACTCGAATGTTTCGTTGCCAGCGATAGCTTTCGCGGCACGTTAGAGGGAGTCACGTTACGTTCGGTTAAGTTGCAGTAGGTTATGTTAGGATAGGATAGCCTTGGGCTCTCTGCTATACACAGCTATTCGGTGCTTTTCTGCGCTATCCTGTGTTCCAGCATGTTCTGCATGGCGTTGGAGAGGCCAGACGTAGTGTCATTGGCACGTTGGCTTTAGTTCTGTTACGTTCGGTTATGTTACGTTTGGCAACGTTATGGCTGGGTTGCTTTCACTTTTGTGCTATACTCCGTTGTTCGGTGGATTTCTGCGCCCTACTGCACTCTAGTATGCCCTGCTTAGATATGAGGAAGCCAGGAATCGTGGTCTCGCCACGTTACGTTGAGCTACGCTACGTTTGATTGGTTTAGGTTAGTTCATGTAGGAATTGGTTGTTCATGACTCTCTTATTATGCACTGCAATG
>NW_016998975.1:0-429 GCF_001483705.2 Eufriesea mexicana | reverse complement strand
ATATGGACGTATGGGTGTATGCATGTATGGCTGTATGGATCGATGGATGTATGGATGGGTGGAAGTATGGATGGATGGGCGTATGGAAGGATGGAGGTACCGATGGGTGTATGTATGGATGGATGGCTGTGTGGACGGATGGATATATGCATGGATGTATGTATGGATGTTTGAATGGATGTATGTGTATAAGTATGTTTGGATATATGGAAGGATGTATGTATGGGTGTATGCATGGACGAATGGATTGGTGTATGGATGGATGTATGTATTGATGTATGTATGGGTGTATGGATGGCTGGATTCATGGATTGCTGTACGGATGTATGGATGGATAGATGAATGGATTGGTGGATTGATGTATGTATGGATGGATGTATCTATCGGTGGATGTATGGATTGCTGGACGTATGGATGGATGGCTGTATG
>NW_016998974.1:0-617 GCF_001483705.2 Eufriesea mexicana | reverse complement strand
GAAGGATATATGGATGTATGGATGTGTGGGTGTATAGATCTATGGATAGACGGATGTATGGGTTGATATATGTATGGATCTATGGATGTATGGATGGATGGTTTTATGGCTGGATGGATGTATGGAAGGATGGGTGTATAGATGGATGAATGTATGGATTGATGGCCGTAAGGATGGATGTATGGATGTATGAATGTTTGGATGTATGAATGGATGGATGTATGGAAAGGTGTATGTATGGATGGATGTATGTATCGATGAGAGGTTGTATGGATGGATGGATGTATGGATGGATTGAGGTTTTTGTGGGCGGATGTACGTATGTATGAAAGTATGGATGTATATATGTAGGGATGTACGGATTTATGATTGTATGGGTGCGTGGATGGATGAATGTATGGTTGGATCTATGTGTGTATGGCAGGATGCATGGATGGATGGACGTACTGATGTACAGTGGTATGGATGCATGAATGTATGGATCTATGGACGTATGGAAGTATGGATATATGTATGGATGTATTTATCGAATGATAGACGTACGAATGGAAGGATTTATGGATGTATGGCTGTGTTTATGTATGGATGTATGGACGAATGGATGTATGGGCGGATAG
>NW_016998973.1:0-946 GCF_001483705.2 Eufriesea mexicana | reverse complement strand
TATTGCTGGCCACCCCGGAGCCAAGCAGAACATATTAGAGCTCATTAGAGCGCTGAAATCCAGGGAAAGCATTGTATGGCACGAAAGCCACGGTAGCCTCTACTAACCTAGCCAAACGTAACATAAACAAACGTAACCTAAATCAATCTATCATGACTGGACCAGTACTGCAGACCCCCACAGGGAAAAGCAGAATGTACTAGGGCACAGTAGTGTGCAGAAGTCCACCGAAATTCAGTGAATAGCACAAAGGCCGTAGATATCCTCACCTAACCCGACCTTAATCTAACCGAACGAGCATAACTCAACATGACGTACCGCAACCACTGACTCTGGATTCCCCAAAGCCAAGCAGAGTGCAGCAGAGCACAGTAGATCACAGGAAACCACCGGAAAGTAGTGTACTGCACGAAAGTGGAAGCCATCCAAGCCAAACATAACATAACATGAACTTATCAAACATAGACTAAGTCAACATAACGTGCAGCCGCTGTTGCTGGCCTCCCCAGGGCCAAGAAGATTATAGTGTAGCTGAGCAGAGTGCAGAAATCCTCCGAATAGCAGTGTACAGCACAGAAGTCACAGATAATCTGACCAAGCTTGACATAACCTAACCTAACCAAACGTAACGTAACGTAAACTAACGTGCAGAGAACGCAATTGCTGGCCTCGGCAGAGCGAAGCAGAATGTACTAGAGCTCAGCAGAGCACAGGAATGTAGCGCACTGCAGTGAAGAGCACAGTAGCCGTAGGTATTGTGGCATAACCTGTCCTAACCAAACCTAACCAAACGGAGAACATCAAAACGTAACCAGCAAAGACCCCTATTGCCAGACTCCCCAGCGCCAGGCAGAGCATTTTAGAAGAGTGCAGCGCGCAGAGGACCATAGAATGGCAGTGTATAGAACGAAAATCAAATACTCCCTAACCTAACCCAAACAAACCT
>NW_016998972.1:0-922 GCF_001483705.2 Eufriesea mexicana | reverse complement strand
ATATAGCATTGCGAAGGCTATAGCACGCCAATTGAATCTGTCCTCCCTATTTATGCGATAGAGTTAGCTCACCACGATGTTAGTCGAAAATGTCAATAAATGTGAATTTTCCAAACACATTCTATATCAATGCAATGGCTATAGCACGCCAAAAGTATCTTTCGTCCTTATTTATGCAAGAGAGATAGCTCAGCACAATATTATTCGTAAATGTCAATAAAATTGAACGTTCCAGCCAGATTCTACAGCATTGCAGTGGCTATAGCACTCCAAAATATTTCCAGCCAGATTCTACAGCATTGCAATGGCTATTACTCTCCAAAAGGATCTTTCTTCCTTGCTTTTGCAACGAAGTTAGCTCACCACGATATTAGTCCAAAATGTCAATAAAATTAAATTTTCCAGGAGGATTCTATATCATTGCAATGCCCATTGCACGCCAATAGAATCTTTCCTCCTTATTTATTCCATAAAGTTAGCTCACCACGATAGTAGTCGTAAATGTCATAAAGTTGTATTTTCCAGCCACATTATATATCATTGCAATTCCTATGGCACTCAAAAAGGATCTTTCCTCCCTATTTATGCAATAAAGTTAGCTCACCACGATATTAGTCAAAATGTCAATGAAATTGAATTTTCCAGGAAGATTCTATGGCATTACAATGCCTATAGCACGCCAACAGAATCTTTCCACCTTATTTACGCAAGCAAGTTAACTCACCACAATATTATTCGAAAATGTCAATAGAATTGAACTTTCTAGACAGATTCTACAGCATTGCGACGGCTATAGCCCTTGAATTGATTCTTTCCTCCATATATATGCAAGAAAGTTAGCTCACCACGGTGTTTGTCGAAAATGTGAATAAAATTTTATTTTCCAGAAGGATTCTATAGCATTGCAATGCCCATAGCACGC
>NW_016998971.1:0-693 GCF_001483705.2 Eufriesea mexicana | reverse complement strand
ATGTATGGAAGGATAGATGTATGGACGTATGGATGTGCGGGTGTATGAATGGTTGTGTGGATGGACTGAAGAGTGGGTGAAAGGATGTATAGACGAGCGCATGCATGGATGGGTGGTAGGTCGTATGTATGGATGCATGTATGGGTGGATGTATGGATGTATGGGTGGATGGATGGATTGGTGGATGGATGTATGGATGTATGGATGCTCGGATCGGTGGATGTATGAATGGGATGATGAATGAATGTATGGATGTATGGAAGGACAGATGTATGTCTGTATCGATGTGCGTGTGGTTGAATGGATGGGTGGATGAACTGAAGAGTGGGTGAATGGATGGATGGAAGAACGGATGCATGGATGGATGGAAGGGCGTATCTAAAGATGCATGTACGAATGTATGTGTGGATGTAACCATGGATGTATGTATGGATGTGTGTATGGATGTATTTACGGATTTGTGTATGGATGTATGTGTGGATGTATGTATGGATGTATGTATGGACGTGTGTATGGGCGTATGTATGGATGTATGGATTTACGTATGGATGTATGTATGGATGGATGGGTGTAAGGTTGGACGTACTTATGGATGTATGGTTGTGTGGATGGATGGATGTATGGAACGAAAGATGTGTGTCTGTATGGATGTGCGGGTGGATGAGTGGATGGGTGGATGAACTGAGGAGCGGG
>NW_016998970.1:0-451 GCF_001483705.2 Eufriesea mexicana | reverse complement strand
ATATATTATTATATATTTATTCCTCAGTTACGTGTTAGTCTTAAAATGGCTGGACGTATGACGGACTCCGTTGTTGATTATGGCACGCGTCATTGAAACTTAAATTTCAGGGCAAGGGGTTAATAATTGCATCTTTATCTTGCAATTTATTTTCCATGTATTTTATTTTATTTTATTAATTTATTATGTATGTTGTACATATTATTATATATTTATTCCTCAATTACGTGTTATTCTTAAAATGGCTGGACGTATGACGGACTACGTTGTTGATTATGGCACGCGTCATTGAAACTTCAGTTTCAGGGCAAGGGGTTAATAATTGCATTTTTATCTTGCAATTTATTTTCCAATTATTTTATTTTATATCTTATATATATTATTATACATTTATTCCTCAATTACGTGTTATTCTTAAAATGGCTGGACGTATGACGGACTACGTTGTTGA
>NW_016998969.1:0-468 GCF_001483705.2 Eufriesea mexicana | reverse complement strand
ATTGAACTTTCCACGCAGATTCTGTAGCATTGCAGTGGCTATAGCACGCCAATAGAATCTTTCATACTTATTTATTCAAGAAGGTTAACTCACCACGATACTAGTCGAAGATGTCAATAAAGCTGTATTTCCCAGCCAGATTCCAGTTCAATGCAATGGCTATAGCACGCAAATAGAATTTTTCCTCTTTAGTTATGCAAGAAAGATATCTCACCACGATATTAGCCGAAAGTGTCAATAAAATTGAATTTTCCAGCCAGATTCTATAGATCTGCTATGTCTATAGCACGTCAATAGAATCTTTCCTCCTTATTTGAGCAGGAAAGCAAGCTCACCAAGATATTAGTCGAAAATGACAATAAATTTGAACTTTCCAACCACATTCAATATCATTGCAATAGCTACAGCACGCCGAAGGGATCTACCCTCCTTATTTATGCAAAAAAGATAGCTCACCACGATATTATT
>NW_016998968.1:0-525 GCF_001483705.2 Eufriesea mexicana | reverse complement strand
CATCCGTTCATCCACCCATCCACGCATCCGTTCATCCAAACATCCATTTATCCATACTTCCGTTCATCCACATATCGATTCATCCTCTCACACATCCATACACTCATACATCCATACATCCATACATCCATCCTTCCGTACATCCGTCCAACCACACATCCATACATTCATACATACATAAATTCATAAACCCATCCATCCATACATCCATCCATCCTTACATACATCCTCCCATACATACATCCACCTATACATCCACCCGTCCATACATTCATCGATCCATACATCCGTCCACCCATACATCCATACAAAAATCCATCCATCCATACATCCATACATACATCAATGCATACATATATACATACATATATAAATCCATAGATACATACATCCGTTCATTCGTCCATCCGAACATCAATCCATCCAAACTTCCACCCATCCATACAGCCATCTATCCATACTTACATCCACACAAACATCCATACTTCCATACATACATCCATCCAAACATCAACCCATCCATAC
>NW_016998967.1:0-593 GCF_001483705.2 Eufriesea mexicana | reverse complement strand
TGTGAGAGAGAGAAGGTGCGTATTAGCAATGACTAGTACACGCGCTTAGTGTGAATGTGTTGAGTGTGATACAGTGCAACTGTCAGCGTGCACATGCGGTTACGTGTGATATGGGTAGAGTGACGAATGCGGAGGAGCGTGAGGCTGTGCCTTATTGCAGGAACTATATGTGTCACATGAGAGAGTGTGTGGGTTACCGAGTGGCTGGAGAGTGTACGTTTGTGAGAGTGCACCTGCTAGGGCAGTAGTGGTTGGGACTGATGTGAATGTTGAATCTATGTTTGTTAGTAGTGTACTAGTGAGCATGGTGTGTGTGTATGGTTGAAGGGGGATTTTGACGAACTATATGTAGTGTCCATGTACTGTCGGTACGGCCAAGAGATTGAGCCGTACCTGGCATACATGGATAGAGGTGCCTGAGTTTGTGAATGGCAAGTACGTTTTCTTTGGTATGGATGCGAATGCGGTCTTCCCCTTGTGGTTCAGCAAGGGTGGAAGTCGCAGTAAGGTGAATGAAATGAGAGGAAGAGTGCTTGAGGAATGGGTGTTAACCAAAGGAACGGTCGTGCTGAATGAACCGAGTGAATGGTTTA
>NW_016998966.1:0-693 GCF_001483705.2 Eufriesea mexicana | reverse complement strand
CTAACCCTTCATATCCTGAGGTGCCCACTATTTCTGGCCTCCCAGAGAAGAGCAGGTCATACTGGAACAGAGTAGAGCGGAGAAATCCACCATAAGCAGCGTACAGCACAACAGTCGAAGCTACCATCTCCTAATCTAACCAAACGCAACATAGCCGTACGAAATATAACTCAAGCTAACGTGTCTAGACCACTATTGCTGGCCTTCCCGCCTCTCTCCAAGCAATGCGTATTAGAAGAGAGTGGAGCGTAGAGGTCAATAGAATGGCAGTGTATAGCAGAAAGATCAATGCTATCCAAACATAACCCATTCCAGCATAGCCTAAGAAAATGTAACCTAACCATACATAACTTGCCGCGGCCACCATTTCGGGCCTCCCAGAGAGAAACATGTTATATTAGAGCAGAGTGGGGCGGTGGAATCCACCGAATAACAGCGTACATCACTAAAGTCAGAGCTATCCGCTCCTAGCCGCACCAAACGTAACGTAAACTTACGCAACCTAACTCAGCCTAGCGTGCCGCGGCCATTATTTCTGGCCACTCTGCCGCCAAGCAGAGACTGTTAGCTTACAGTAGAACGCAGATATACACCGAACATCAATGTATAGCACATAATTCTAAGTCATTTCAGCCATACCATACCAAACCTAATCGAACGAAACGTACAATAACAAAACCTATCGAGCCGAGA
>NW_016998965.1:0-474 GCF_001483705.2 Eufriesea mexicana | reverse complement strand
GACTAACGATCATGTCTACTACAAAATCAAGAACGAAATAATATCTTTTCCTGATTATCGACTACGAATAGTTGCAGCTTTACCGATTCTCGGCACTGTAGCATGAGTTTCTCTTCACTCAGGAGGACGGGTAATGAGATAGACTGTTCGGTTAGTTTGAAATTGACCTCTGGCAACTTACGAGAATCTCGTCGAGACCACGAACACTAAGGCAGTAGGAAGGAAAGACATACGACACTGTACATTGTAAATAGTATCACGTAGGAGACGGTTACAGAAAAAGGGAGTTAATTAATGAAACGAAGAAAAAAGAGATCGAAGCCAAAGAGGGGGAAAATAAAATAACGATTGAAGAAAAGATGAAACAGTGACTGCAAAAACCTTAACAGAACCATTTATTTCATTAAGCAGTAATAACATATAGAAAATACAATACACAAAATACAGCAATAGTAACATAATATAAAAAATAGT
>NW_016998964.1:0-739 GCF_001483705.2 Eufriesea mexicana | reverse complement strand
AATCAATTTCGAGTACCTACATAACAGCAACGACAATTAATAATACTCTCATAGTCAAGAACCCAAAATTTCTTAAATTTCTTCAATAATAAAAGGTACTTTGGAAATGTATCTACCAAAAAGTTGAACATAATATTAACTGTCACAGAAAGGAGTCCATCACATATTATTATCACGGGACAAAGACTATCAGAGGGTTGTATATAACAGCAACGACAATTAACAATACCCTCATACTCAAGAACCAAAAATTTCTGAAATTTCTTCAATAATAAAAGTTACTTTGCAAATGTACCTACCAAAAATTTGAATATAAAATTATTTATCACAGACGGGAGTCCATTATATTTTATTATCGCGAGACAAAGACTATCAGAGGGTCGTACATGACAGCAACGACAATTAACAATACTCTCATACTCAAGAACCAAAAATTTCTTAAATTTCTTCAACAATAAAATATACTTTGAAAATGCACGTACCAAAAAATTGAATATAAAATTACCTGTCACAAGGGAGTCCATCACATATTATCATCGTGGTACTTTGGAAATGTACCTACCAAAAAGTTGAATATAAAATTATTTGTCACAGGAAGGAGTCCATCACATATTATTATCGCGAAACAAAGACTATCAGAGGGTCGTATGTGACAGCAACGACAATTAACAATACCCTCATACTCAAGAACCAAAAATTTCTTAAATTTCTTCAACAATAAAATATACTTTGAAAATGC
>NW_016998963.1:0-978 GCF_001483705.2 Eufriesea mexicana | reverse complement strand
ATAAATGGGACCTTTTCTACAAATTTATTTGGATATGATATTAAATTGGATTTTAATATTAATAATATTATTTTAAAAATATAGATGAGACTGTTTCTATAAATTCATTTGAATTGAATATTAAATTGTATTGACTTTGTATTATATATTAAATTATTTTCTCAACATTTTTATTGCCATTGCAATTTTTGTAATTTCAATTACTATAACATAAGATTTACTTTTATGCTCTTGCAATGTCAAGATAATTAGTATTATAAAAATTGAGACAGTAATTCGATAAAAATAAAAATACAAAGCATATATCTGCTGCAATAAAAGCTCTTCTGTTATTATCAAATTTATCTGCATCCTATTCAACATCCTAACTTAATTATTAACTCAGTATGAACTTAACATGTAAAGTGAGGATAACAATAACAAAGAAAAGAAAGAAATCAAATTGATGGTTTTCAATAAACGAATAAAGATCATATCAAACCAGAGAAAATTTGAATATACAGATAAAAGAAATCAAACGTCCTATACAATATGCTAACTTAATATTAACTCAATACTAACTTAACATCTAAAGTGAAGATAACAATAACAAAGGAAGGAAAGAAATCAAACTGTTATTTTTCAATAAATGAATAAAGATCATATCAAACCAGAGCAAACTTAAGTATGCAGAAAAAAGAAATTAAATATCGTATACAACATTTTAACTTATTATTAACTCAATACTAACTTAACATCTAAAATGAGGATAATAATAACAGAGAAAGGAAAGAAGCAAAATTGTTACTTTCAATAAACGAATAAAGATTATATCATGAAGTACGCAATAAAAAAAATCAAACATCCTATACAGCATTATAATTTATTAACTTAATACTAACTTAACATCTGAAATGAAGATAACAATAACAAAAAAAGGAAAGAAATCAAACTGTTATTTTTCAATAAACGAATAAAGATCATATCAAACCAGAGCAA
>NW_016998962.1:0-709 GCF_001483705.2 Eufriesea mexicana | reverse complement strand
CATACACCCATACATACACCCATACATCCATCCATACATTCATTAATACATACATCCATACATGCACCCACCCATCCATCCATCCATCCATCCGTACATCCACGCATCCGTAAAACCATCCACCAAAACATACATCCATCCATACATCAATCCATCATTACACCCATCCATTCATAAGTCCATCCACCCGTACCCCAATCCGTCCATTCATACATCCCTCCATCCATTCATCCAACCACACATCCGTCCACTATACACTCATCCATACATCCATACTCACATCCATACAAACATCCATACATACACTCCTGCATACATCCATGCAGACATCCATACATACATTAAGATATACATCCATACATACATCCATACATACACCCATACATGCGTCTATACATACATCCATGCTTCCATACATCCATACATTCACACATCCATCCTTCCAAACATCCACCAATCCAAACACCCATCTTTCCATACATCCACCCACCCATACATACAACCAACCATCCATCCATCCATACCTACATCGATCAATACATCGATCCATCGATACATGCGTCCATACATACATGCATGCATACATGCTTACATACATCCAAACATACACCCATATATACGTCGACACATACATCCATCCGTACACCCATACATCCATTCATTCGCACATTCATATACACATACATACATACATCCATCCATACATGCA
>NW_016998961.1:0-635 GCF_001483705.2 Eufriesea mexicana | reverse complement strand
AGGTCAGGTCAGGTCATGTCATGTCACGTCAGGTCAGGTCAGCTAGTTCATGTCAGGTCAGAGTAGGTCTGGACAGGCCAGGAAATGTCAGGCCACGGCAGGCCAGGTCAGGTCAGGCCACGTCAGGTCGGGTCAGGTCAAGCCAGGCCAGGCCAGGCCAGGCCATGTAAGGTCACGACACGTCAGGCAAGTTCAGGTAATGGCAGGTCAGGACATTCCAGGTCGGGTCAGGTTAGGCCATGTCAGGTCAGGTCACATCGGGCCTGGCCATGTCAGGCCAGGTAAGGTCAGGTCAAGTCAAGTCAGGTGAGGACAGGACAGGTTATCTTAGGTTAGGTGAGGTTAGGTTAGCTTACGATAGGTTAGGTTAGGATAGGTGAGCTTAGGTTAGGTTTGATTAGGTTAGGTTAGGATTGTTTGGGTTAGGTTATGTTAGGTTAGGTTAAGCTAGGTTAGCTGGGTTAGGTTAGGTCATAGTAGGCTAGGTTTCGTTATGTGAGGTTAGGAGAAGTTTGGTTAGGTTGGGTTTGGTTTTGTTTGGTTTGCTAAAGCTTTGGTAGGTTTGTCTAGGGTAGGTTTTACAAAGTTAGGATAGGTTAGGTTAGGTTATGTTAGGGTTGGTCAAATTAGTTCTG
>NW_016998960.1:0-553 GCF_001483705.2 Eufriesea mexicana | reverse complement strand
ACTTCATAAATTCAACACAGAAATTGAGCGATTTGTTAATTTTTCTCCAAGTGAACAGGAGAGGGCATGGGAAACGAGAAAAAATTACAAACAAACGCCGGAAGCATTGTTGTGTCCATGCAGGTGTGCCTGCATCACCTGCCGGAAGCATTGTTGTGTCCATGCAGGTGTGCCTGCATCACGAAAAGAATGTAAGTATTTGTAGTAACATAACCTTTGGTTATAATTAAATAGTGTAAGTTAGAAAAGACAATATTCTGTTGAAATAAACAGTCACGTGCAAAAATAGAAAAATATTGGACTCATGGAATATCATCAGCATAGATGCCAAGAATTATGCTTTATAGCGAGAAAAAATTGAAGCAGCAATATAAATATGAAAAGTATGATATGTCTATTGCATTCTAGGTCGGTTAACCATATGACATACAAGATAGAAATACTTGATGGTCAAATAAAGATTCAGAAAATGCAGATGGTATAGGTAAACAAAAAAAAATACAATTAATTTAGGTGATGGCCTCTTATAACAACAAGATATGGAGAATACAGT
>NW_016998959.1:0-938 GCF_001483705.2 Eufriesea mexicana | reverse complement strand
TTTTCGGTATGCATGTCTCTGTCTTTTGGGCTATGCACTGCAATTCGGTGGATTTCTGCGCTCTACATGGATCTACCATACTCTGATCGACTCCCGGGAGGCCAGCAAACATGGTCGCGGCACGTTATGTTTATTTAGGCTACGTCCGGTTTAGTTATGTTTGGACATGATAGGCTAAAATGTCTTCGACTTTTGTGGTGTACACTGCAGTGCGGTGGATTACTGCGATCTACTGTGTTCTGGTATATTCTGCATGGCTCCGTGGAGGCGAGTAGTAGTGGTCTCGGGAGTTTACGCTGAGTTATGTTACGCTTGGCTAGGTTTGGTTAGTCTGGGTTAGGTTAGGGTAGCTTCGAATTTTCTGCTAAACATTGCCATTCTATGGACATCTGCGCTCTACGCTCCTCTAACATGTTATGCTTGGCGGTGTAGAGGCTAGCAACAGCGGACTCGGCTCGGTAGGATTAGTTAGTCAATTTTCGGTTAGGTAACGATAGGTAAAGTTAGGGTAGCTAGGGTTTCTTTGTCTTTTGTGCTGTACGCCGCTATTCGGTGGATTTCTGCGCTCCACTGTGATCTAATATGTTCTGCTTGGCTCTGGGGAGGACAGCAACCGTGGTCGCGGAACGTTATGTTGAGTTAGGTTATGTGTGGTTATGTCCAGCTAGTTTGGTTTAGGCATGGGTAGCTTCGACTTTTGTGCTAGACGCTGCTACTCTGTGGGCATCTGCGGTCTAGTGTGCGCTATCGCACTCTGCCTGCTTCTCGGGACGCCGGGTGCAGTGGTCGCGGCAGGTTAGGTTGAGCTATGTTACGTTTGGCTAGGGAAGGCTTGGTCAGGTTTGGTCGTTATAGCTTTAACTATTGCGCTATATGCTGCTATTCTGCCGATTTCAGCGTCCAACATAGCTCTGATATAATCTGCTTGGCTCGCGCGA
>NW_016998958.1:0-597 GCF_001483705.2 Eufriesea mexicana | reverse complement strand
AGTAGAATCGCAGTGTATGGCAGAAAGCTCGGAGCTACCCAGTCGCAACCCAAGGCACCTTATACTAACCAAACGTAGCATAACTGAACATAACTTTCCGCGTCCATGATTGCAGGACTCCCTGGGTACAACCAGAATATAGTAGAGCACAGTAGAGCACAGAAATCCACCGAAGGGCAGGGTAGAGCACGAAAGCCAAAGCTATCCTTACCGAACTTGTCGTAACATAATATAACGAAACTTGACCTAAGAACCTAACGCGCTAAGACCAATATTGCTGGCATTCTCAGGGCCAAACAGAGTGCAGTAGCGGACAGTAGAGCGCAAAAATCCACCGCATTGCAGTGTATAGCACAAGAGTCAAAGGTATCCTCTCCTTTCCTAACCAATCGTGACATAACCATACGTAACCGAACTCAACCAAACGTACCGCGACCACTATTGCAGGCCTCACGAGAGCCAAGCAGAGTACAGCAGAAAACTGTTGAACACAGAAACCGCACGAAGAACTGTGTAGAGCACAATAGACAAAAGTATCCTAACCCAACCTGAACTAACCTGGTCTAACCAAACGTAGCATAACTCATCTTAACTTGC
>NW_016998957.1:0-555 GCF_001483705.2 Eufriesea mexicana | reverse complement strand
AACGTCTGTCCGAACCGACAAGACTGGCGTTCGTCCTCTTCGGCCGGTTGGAAGCGTAGCGACGGCGATCGCCCTTTCGGTCGACCCGAAGAGACACGACTGTAGATCTTTCGTTAATAACTCCATAAATATCGTTATGACATATACATATTCTTACACTTTTTCCATAGCTTCATTAATTCGAAATTATTACTAGGTCATTTTCATTAACTTCTCAATTTTCGAATTTTTTCACTTATACACTTATTTTCATTGGATATGAATAACCTATCTTCTCGTCAAAATGTCTTTGCTGTTCGTCAGTTGAATGTCCGTAACAATATTTTGTTAGCAACGACAGGAGCATAGATCGTTCTTTCAGTCGGTCCGAACAGACACACCTGGCGTTCGTCCCCTTCGGCCAGATGGAAGCGATACGACCGGGATCGTCCCGTTCGGTCCGTCCGAAGCGACGCCGCTGGAGATCTTCCGTTAATAACTCTACAAATAACATTATGACATATGCATATTTTTACACTTTTTTCCATGGCTTCATTAATTCGAAATTATTACTAT
>NW_016998956.1:0-1146 GCF_001483705.2 Eufriesea mexicana | reverse complement strand
GCGAAGCCCATCTCAACCTAACGAGCTGGGACCACCATTGCTGGCATGCACAGCGCCAAGCAGTGCATATAAGAGGAAAGTAAAGCGCAGAGGTCCACCGAACTGCATTGTATAGCGCAGAAGTCAAAGCCATCCTACCAAAACCTAACAAAGCGAAACCTTACCAAACGCAGCCTATCTCGACCAAACGCGCCGGGACCCCTATTGCTGGCCTCCCCAGAACCAAGCAGAACACATTATTGGAGAGTAGAACGCAGGAATCCGTAGAACCGCAGCGTACATTATAAAAGTCAGGGTTGTGAAAACCTAACCCATACAAATAGGACATATCCGAACATAGCCTAGCTCAAACGAACGTGCCAAGACAGCTATTGCTCCTCCTCCCAAAGCCAAGCAGGACGTACTAGAGCACAGCTGAGCGGAGAAATCAGCCGAATGTCTGTGTACGGCACCAAAGTCAAAGCTACCCTGACCAAACTTTGCGTCGCCCAATCTAACCGAACCTACACTGGGTCAAAGTAACGTGCAGAGAGCACCGTTACTGGCCTCCCCAGAGCTACAACGAAAGAATTAGGGCACTGAAGGTCGCAGAAGTCCATGTAATAGAAGACTCTATCGCTCAGGTCAATGTTACGTATAGAAAACCCTACGAATCGTAACACAACTAATCGTAAATTAACTCAACGTATCATGCAGCGACCACAATAGCTTGCCACACCAGAGCTAACGGGAACATGTTAGTGCAGAGTTGGGCGCAGAAATCCATAGAATCGTAGTGTATATAAGAAAAGTCAACGCTACCCACGCCTAACCTATACCAGCAGAATATAGACAAACATAGCCAATTCCAACCTAACGTGATTTGACCACTATTGCAGCCCACACAAGATCCAAGCAGGACCTGTCCCAAACCAAATGAACGTAACCTGACCGAAGACAAAGTACCATAACGACTGTCCCTGGCCTTCCAAGGGAGAAGCTGAAGACATTGGAATACTGCAGGGAGCAGAAATCCACCTAATAGCAGAATATAGCACTAAAGTCAGAGCTATATCTCCTAACCTAACCAGTCGAAACATAACGAATCGTAACCTAACTCAACCTAACGTGCCGCGATCACTATTACTGGCCTACACAGAGCCAAGC
>NW_016998955.1:0-307 GCF_001483705.2 Eufriesea mexicana | reverse complement strand
ATGACATGCTTGAACTTGAAAAAGCACTTGTAGATGAGGTAAATTTAATGTTTATAAGAAAATGTGTCAAGAATTGATATAAATATAATATTTCATCTGTTTTGTAGAATGATAAACCACTTTGTGCTCCAAAAATGATAAAGGCTGAATTATTGAACGATCCATTTTCTGATATTATACCAAGAATAATAGTATAGGAAAGTGAAAAAGTAAAGGACAGGAATAAAGTATAAATCATATATGATTGTAGCATTTATCCACGATAGTATTATTCTTTGTAATGAAAAATTTTGTTACAGTAATTTCA
>NW_016998954.1:500-717 GCF_001483705.2 Eufriesea mexicana | reverse complement strand
CTCACCACGATATAAGTAAAAAATGCCAATAAATGTGAATTTTCCAGCCAGATTCTGCAGCATCGCAATGGCTATAGCACACCAAAAGTATCTTTCCTCCTTACTTATGCAAGGAAGTGAGCTCACCACGATATTTGCAGAAACTGTTAGTAAAATTGAACTTTGAAACCAGATTCTATAGCATTGCAAAGGCTATAGCACGCCAATTGAATCCTTC
>NW_016998954.1:0-310 GCF_001483705.2 Eufriesea mexicana | reverse complement strand
TGAATTTTCCAGGAAGATTGTATAGCATTGCCATGGTTGTGGCTCGCCAATTGAATCTTTCCCCCTTATCCTTGCAACAAAGATAGCTCACCACGATATTAGTCGAAAATGTCAATAAAATTGAATTTTCCAATAACATGCTATATCATTGCAATGTCTATAGATCGCCAATATAATCTACCCTCCTTATTTATGCATGAAAGATGAATCTCCACGATACTAGTAAAAAATGTCAAAAAATTTGAATTTTCCAGCCAGATTCTACTGCCTTGCAATGGCTATAGCACTCCAGAAGGATCTTTCCTCCTTA
>NW_016998953.1:0-640 GCF_001483705.2 Eufriesea mexicana | reverse complement strand
ATATTTCAGCGCCCCACTGTGCTCTGATATTTTCAACTTGGCTCAGAGAAGGCCAGCAATAATTGTCTCGGCACGTTATGTTGTGTAAGGCTACGTTCGCTTATATTGGGCTGGGTTTAGTTTAGGCAGGATGGCATTAACTTTTGAACTGCACACCGCTATTCGGTGGGTATCTGCTCTCTGCTGTTCTCTAGTACGTCCTGCTTGTCCTGGGAGGGTAGCAATCGTGGTCTCGTCACGTCAGGTAGTGATAGGCTCCGTTTCATTATGCTCCGTTGGTTTGGGTTAGGTTTGGGTTGCTTTGACATATATCATATACACGGCGATTCCGTGAATTCCTGCGCTCTACCCTCCACTAATGTTTTTCTGCTTGGCTCTAGGGAGGCCAGCAATGGTGGACGCGGCATAATGGTTTGAGTTGGGTTACGTGTGGTTATGTTACGATTGGTTAGGTTAGCAAAGGTTGGGTTTGACTTTAGTGCTATTGTCCGCTAATAGGTGGAGTTCTGCTCCCTTCAGTGTTCTAATATTTTCAGCCTGTCTCGGGGAAGGGCCGCAATTGTTGTCTCGGAACATTATGTTGAACCGTGTTACGCTCGGCTATGTTTGGTCTGCCTAACTTTGGTTAGGATACCTGTAA
>NW_016998952.1:0-733 GCF_001483705.2 Eufriesea mexicana | reverse complement strand
GGTGGATTTCTGCGCACGTCGGAGCTCTACTACATTCTGCTTCCCCTAGCAATAGTGCCCGCGGCGCGTATTGATGAGGAAGGCAACGTTCGGTTATGTTACGTTAGCATGGGTTATATCTCGATAGATATGAGTTTTGCGCTGTACACTGAGATTCAATGGACCTATGCGCCCTATTTTAATACAGTATGTTCGGCTCGACTCTGGGGATTGCCAGCAATAGCGGGCGGGGTACTTTCGGTTGTGTTATGTTACGATTGGTTATGTTATGATTGGATATATTTGGATAGGGTAGCTTTGACTTTTGTGCTATACACTGCTATACGGCGAACTTCTGCACTCTACTGTGCTCTAGTATGTTCTGCTTGGCTCTGGGGTGGCCAGCAATGGCGGTCTCGGCACGCAAGGTTGAGCCGTGTTATGCATGGCCTGGCTATAAGTGGATGGGTTTGAATAGTATAGCTTCGACCCTTGGGCTATACACTGCTATTCGCTCGAAATCTGTGCACTTCATTGCTCTACTGGCATCTGCTCGACTCTCGGGAGGCCAGCAGTAGTTGTCTCGGCTCGTTATGCTGTGTTAGGTTACGTTCGGAAAGGTTACAATTGGTCAGTTTAGGAGAGTGTAGCTTTGC
Source organism: Eufriesea mexicana (assembly GCF_001483705.2). Taxonomy (NCBI): domain Eukaryota; kingdom Metazoa; phylum Arthropoda; class Insecta; order Hymenoptera; family Apidae; genus Eufriesea; species Eufriesea mexicana. The sequence goes on along the minus strand of NW_016998952.1, from coordinate 98 downwards.
CCTTTGTGCTATGCAGCGCCATACGGCGGATTCCTGCACTCTAGTGTGCTCTAATATGATCATCCCGGTTCTGGGAAAGAAAGCAGTAGTGTTATCAA
>NW_016998951.1:403-684 GCF_001483705.2 Eufriesea mexicana | reverse complement strand
TGCAAGAATGTTTGCTCACCCCGATATTAGTCGAAACTGTCTATATAATTATATTTTCCATCCGGATACTGCAGCACTGCAACGGATATAGCACGCCAACGGAATTTTTCCTCCTTATTGATGCGAGAAAGTTGGCTCACCATGATATTGGGAGAAAATGTTAATAAAATTGGATTTTCCAGACAGATTCTATAGCACTGCAATGGCTATTGGACGCCAACAGATTCTTTCTTTCATATTTAGGCAAGTAAGTTAGCTCACCCAGATATTAGAAGAAAATG
>NW_016998951.1:0-254 GCF_001483705.2 Eufriesea mexicana | reverse complement strand
CCATGCAGATTCTATGGCATTGCAATGGCTATAGCACTCCAATACTATCTTTCCTCCTTATTTATGCAAAAAAGTTAGTTCACTCCGATATCAGACGACAATGACAATAAAATAGAATCTTCCAGCCAGATTCTATAGAATTGCAACGGCTATAGCACGTCAATAGCATCTGTCCTCCTTATATATGCAAGAAAGTTACCTCACCACGATATCTTTCGAAAATGTCACTATAATTGGTTTTTCCAGCCAGATTC
>NW_016998950.1:0-932 GCF_001483705.2 Eufriesea mexicana | reverse complement strand
CGAATGACGAAGATATGCAGACCGAACCCAAACAAACGTAGCCTAGCCAAACGTAACATAACTGAACCTTGCGAGCAGGGACCGTTATTGCCGGCCGCCTCAGAGCCAATTAGAACACCCTAGAGTACGGTAGAGTGCAGAAATCGGCTGAACGGCAGTATGCAGGACAAAAGTCAAATATATCCTGCCCTAACCTTACCAACCGTAACATAGCCAAACGTGACATAACATAACCTCATGTGCCGAGACCACTATTGTTGGTCACCTCAGAGACGAGCAGAGCATATAAGTGAACAGTGGAGCGCAGAAATGAACCGAATAACAATGTGAGACACTAATGTCAAAGCTATCCTCCCCTAACCTTACCGAACCTAACCTGACTGAACGTAATCTGACTCAAGCTTTCGTGCCACGGCCACAAATGCTGGGCTCCCCAAAATCGAGCTGAGTATAGTAGAGAAATATGGAGCGCAGAAATCCACGGAATGGCAGTGTATAGCGCAAAAGTGACAGTTATTCCCTCCTAGCCATGCCAAATGTAACATTACCGACCGCAACATAATCCGAACTAAAGTGCCTAGGCCACTATTGCCGGCCTCCCCAGTGCCAGGCGGAATATAACGGAGCACAGTAGAGCGCAGAAATCCACCAAATAGCAGTGTATACCACGAAAGTCAAAGCTACCAAGTGCCAACTCAAACTAACGTAACCTGGACAAACGTTGGCTAACTCAACCTAACGTGCCGAGACCATTGTCTCTGACCTCCACAGAGCCAAGCAGAGCGTATTAGGGCACAGCATAGCCCATTGGTCCACCGAGTAGCAGTGTATAGCAGAAAAGTCAAATAACCATATCCTAACCTAGCCAAACGTAACACGCCCAAACGGAGCCTAGCCCAACCGAACACAGCGGGACCGCTATTGCTGACCTC
>NW_016998949.1:0-651 GCF_001483705.2 Eufriesea mexicana | reverse complement strand
CATACATAATTCCATACATACATCGATACATCCATTCATCCATACATCCATCCACTCATACATCCATCCATCCATACATACATACGTATATACATCCATTCATCCATTCATCTACACATCCATCCACTCAAACATCCATCCATTCATACATACATACATATATACATCCATACATCCATACATCCGTAGATCCATACGTTCGTACATCCATACATACATATATCCATAGATACATACACCCATACATCCATACATCCATACATCCATACATCCATCCATCCTTACAACCATCCATCCATACATGCATCCGTATATCCACCCAACCTTTCACCCACACTTCAGTCCGTGCACCCATCCATTCATCCGCCCGCATATCCATACATCCATACATCCGTACATCCATACATTCATACATACATACATCCATCCATCCATCCATCCACCCATACATCCATCCATACATACATACATACATAAATAAATCCATACATCCATACGTTCGTACGTCCATACATACATACATCCACACATCCCGACACTCATACATACTTATATCCTTACATACATACATACATACATACATACATACATACATCCATACATACACACAGCCACTCATCCATACATACATCCAAACATACACCCATACAT
>NW_016998948.1:0-680 GCF_001483705.2 Eufriesea mexicana | reverse complement strand
TATGTATGGATGTTTGTGTGGATGTATGTATGAATGTATGCATGGATGTAAGTATGGGTGTATTTACGGATGTATGCATGTGTGTGTACATGGATGATTTTATGGATGTATGTATGGATGTATGTGCGGTTGTATCTAAGTGTGTATGTATGGATGTATGTGTGAATGAATGTATGGTTGTATGTATGGATGTATGTATTGATGTATTTATGGATGTATAGATGGATGGATGTATTGGATGATGGATGTATGGATGGATGGATTATGGATCGACGTATGTATGCATGGGATGATGTGTGGATGGATGTATGTATGGAATGATGGATGTATGGATCTATGGATGTGCGGGTGGATGAATGGTTGGGTGGTTGAACTGAAGAGTGGGTGAGAGGATGGATGGAAGTCCGGATGCATGGTTGGATGGAATGGCGTATGTATGGATGCATGTATGTGTGGATGTATGGATGCATGTATGTGTGGATGTATGGATGCATGTACGGATGAATGTACGGATATATCTATGGATGTATGTATGGATGTGAGTATGGATGAATGTATGGATGTATGGATGGATGTATGTATGTATGTGTGTATGGGTGCATGCATGGATGGATGGCTGTGCGTATGGATGTATGTATGAATGGTTGGTTGTATGGTTGGGAGGATTTATGGATGTATGG
>NW_016998947.1:0-786 GCF_001483705.2 Eufriesea mexicana | reverse complement strand
TACTCGAAGATATCCTAACCTAACCTCTCCTAACCTGAGCTAACCGTACGTAGCTTAACTGAACATAACGTGCCGAGAATACTATTTCTGGCCTCCCCAGCACAAGCAGAGCATATTAGACCTGAGTAGAGCTCAGAAGTCCATCGCAAATCAGTGTACAGCACAAAAGTCAGAGCTATCCTCGCCTAACCTTGCCAAAGGTAACACAAGCAGACTTAACGAAACCCAAACTGACGCGCCACGACCGCTGCTCCTGGCCTCTCGAGAGCTAGGCAGATTATAGCAGCGCAAAGCAGAATGCCGTAATCGTCCGGACAGCAGTGTATGGCGCAAAAGTCGAAGCCACCGCACCAAATAAATCCAAACCTGACCAATCCAAACGTAGTGTATCTCAACCTAACGTGCCGTGACCACTGCTGCTGGCAGCCACGGGTCCAAGCAGATTAAAGTAGAGCAGAGTAGACGGCAGGGATCCACCGAATAACCGTGTACTGCACAAAACTCAAAGTTGTCCTAACGTAACACAACGTAACCTAGCCTAACCGAACGTATTATATCTCAACCTAACTTGCGGCGACCACCACTGCAGGTGACCCGATATTCGAGCAGTGTATTGAAGAGCAATGTGCAGCCCAGAAATCCACCGAATTGCAGTGTACCTCAAAAGTAAAGCTACCCTGTCGTAACATAGCCAAACGTAACATAATCGAACGCAACCTAACTCAGACTGACGTGCCGAAAACAATACTGCTGGCATCCCATAGCCAAGCCGAATATACAAGAGCA
>NW_016998946.1:0-387 GCF_001483705.2 Eufriesea mexicana | reverse complement strand
TCTATAGCCATTGCAATGCTATAGAATCTGGCTGGAAAACACAATCTTATTGACGTTTTCGGCTAATATCGTGGTGAGCTGACATCCTTGCATAAATTAGGAGGAAAGATTCTGTTGGCACGCTATAGCCACTGCAATGCCATAGAATATGGCTGGGAAATTCAATTTTCTTGACATTTTCGAATAATACCGTGGGGATCTTACTTTCTTGCATAAATATGGAGGAAAGATTCTATTCGCGTGCTATGGCCATTGCAATGCTATATAATCCGGCTGGAAAATTCAATTTTATTGACATTTTCGACTAATATTTTGGTGAGCTGTCTTTCTTGCATAAATAAGGAGGAAGGATACAATTGGCGTGCTATAGGCATTGCAATGCCGTAG
>NW_016998945.1:0-376 GCF_001483705.2 Eufriesea mexicana | reverse complement strand
AGTGTGTCTGGACCCAGAACGAAAGAGACCACGCGCAAGAGGATCGATTTCAATGAATGTTTATGCCAGAGTGAAAGATTAGAGATGCGTGCAGAGTGTTTGAAGTACCGCGCCCTCCGAGGTTGCGTAGAAAAGAAGTATGATTGCAAAGGAAAGCCTGGGTACGGAAAAGGACAGAGCGAATGCTTAAATAAGGGTGCAAGGGCGAGGGCAGCATCAGTCCTTCACGGTCCTCGAAATAGTGTCTAGGCGGTAAAAATCGAGCGTACCCATAGCGGGTCTCCAGTTTCGTAGCCAATAAGCATAAGTTTACTGTATTTCAAGAAGCAGTAAAACAACATTACTTTAGCCCATCCACCCACCCCGATCCTACATA
>NW_016998944.1:0-759 GCF_001483705.2 Eufriesea mexicana | reverse complement strand
TGTGCCGAAACCACAATTACTGTCCTCCTCCGAGTCGTGTACGGTATACTAGAGCACAGGAGAGCGCAGATATCGACCGAACAACGGTGTATACCGCGAAAGTCAAAGCTCCCCAAACCTATCCCAAACAAACGTAACCTAACCAGACGTAGCGTAGCTCAACCTAACGTGCCTGAGCCACTAATGCTGGCCTCCCCAGAGGAAAGCAGAACATATTAGGGCACAGTATAGAGCAGAAGTACACCGAATTGCAATGTATGGCTCAGAATTCAAAGATAACCACCCCTACCCAAGGCTCATCTAACCTAACCAAACGTAACGCAGCAAAACCTGCCGTACACCGCCCGGTTAGCAGTGTATAGCGCAAAAGACAATGTCATCAAATCCTAACCTAACGATACGTATAATAACAAAACGTACGCTAATCGAACCAAACCTGCCGAAACCGCCATTGCAGCCATCCACAGACACAAGCAGAAATTGTTATAGCACAGAAGATCGCAGGGGTCCACCGAATTGTATAGCACAAAGGTCAATGATATCATATCCTAACCTGAACAAACGTATCATAACTAAAGGTAACATTACTCCATCTGACAGGCCTGCAACATATTTGCTGACCTCCCAATAGCCAAGCACAATGGACTGGAGCACAAAGGGCTACAGAAATCCGAGGCGTTGCACTGTAAAGCACAAAGGTCAGTGATATCGTAGCCTAACCTGACCTAACCTAACCAAAACAAAAAATTGCACAAATAA
>NW_016998943.1:0-484 GCF_001483705.2 Eufriesea mexicana | reverse complement strand
GAGAATATCTGCGCAGTGCTGCTCCCTGGCACATTCGGCTTGTCTCTGTGGAGACCAGCAATATAGCTCTCGTCATCTTCGTTTGGGTAATGTTACGTTTGTCTGTGTTAGGCCATGCTACTTTGACTTCGATGCTATAAACTGCATTTCGATGGATTTCTGCGCTGTATTATGCTCTAATATGCTCCTCTTGGCTCTACGAAGGCCTTCAAAAGCGGTCACGGCATGCTATTTTGGGTTAGAATACGTTTGGTTGGGTCAGGTTGGGTCAGGTTTGGTTAGGGTATCTTTGACTTTTGATCTGTACTCCGCTTTGCGATGGACTTCTGCGCTCTACTGTGCTGTAGTACATTATGCTTGCCTCTTTGGAGGCCAGCAATAGTGGTACCGCCATGTCAGATTGAGTTAAGCTACGTTTAGATATGTTATGTTTGGCTAGGTTAGGAGACACTACTTTGACTGTTGTGCTATACACTGCGATACG
>NW_016998942.1:0-793 GCF_001483705.2 Eufriesea mexicana | reverse complement strand
GAGGCCAGGCCAGGCCAGGCAATGTCAGGCCAGGTCAGGTCAAGTCAGGTCGGGTCAGGTCATCACGGGTCAGTTCCTTTCATGTCAGGTCAGGTTAGGCCATTCCAGGTCGGGTCAGGTGAATTCAGGACTGGTGAAGTCATGTCGTCTCAGGGCAGGTCAGGTCAGGTCTGGACAGGACAGGTCACTTCAGGTCAGTTCAGGTCAGGTCAGGTCAGGTCAGGTCAGGTCAGGTCAGTCAGTTCATGTCAGGTCAGTGCAGGTCAGGCCAGGCCAGGCAATGTCAGGCCACGTGAGGCCAGGCCAGGCCAGGCAATGTCAGGCCAGGTCAGGTCAAGTCAGGTCGTGTCAGGTCAGGTCAGGTCAGGCTCGACCAGGCAATGTCAGGCCACGCCATGTCAGATCAGGTCAGTTCAAGTCAGGTCGGGTCAGTTCAGGGCAGGCTAGGCCAGTCCATGTCTGGCCAGTCCAGGTCAGGTTATGTCATGTCATATCAGGTCAGGTCAGTCCAGGCCAGGCCAGATAAGGTCACGACAGGTCACGTCAGCTCAGGTAAGGGCTGGTCAGGATATTTCAGGTCGGGTCAGGCTATGCCAGGTCAGGTCAGGTCAGGAGAGGTCAGGTTCTGTCAGGTCAGGGAAGGATATGTCAGGTCACATCAGGCCAGGCTATGTCAGGCCTGGTAAGGTCAGGTCAAGTCAAGTCACGTCAGTACAGGTCAGGTCAGGTCAGCTTTTGTTATCTTAGGTTAGGTTAGGTTAGGTTAGCTTACGATAGGTTCGGTTAGGATAGG
>NW_016998941.1:0-512 GCF_001483705.2 Eufriesea mexicana | reverse complement strand
GCTTTGACTTCCGTGCTATGCACTGCTATTCGGTTGACTTCTGCTCCCTGCTGTGCTCCAGTACGTCCTGCTTGTCTCTGTGGATGCCAGTAATTACGGTCTCGGCAGGACAGGTTGTGATATCTTACGTTTGGTTTGGTTACGTTGTCTCTGGCTGGGTTTGCATAGCTTCGAAAGTTCTGCTTTCGCTGCGATTCTATGGACTTCTGCGTTGTTCTCTCCCCTAACAGCTTTTGCTTGGCTCTAAGGAGGGCAGCAATGGGTGTCTCGGCATTTGAGAGAGTTAGGTTACGTTTGCATAGATTAGAATATTGTAGCTTTGACTTTTGTGCTATACACCGATATACGTTTGATTCCTGCGCTCTACTGTGCTGTAATATATTCTGCTTGCCTCTGGGGAGGCAAGCAATAGTGATCTCAGCACGCAAGGTTGAGCTAGGTCACGCTCAGCTTGGCTAGGCTTGGATAGGCTTGGTTAGGATGGCTTTGACTTTGGTGCTATACACTGCTAT
>NW_016998940.1:0-1049 GCF_001483705.2 Eufriesea mexicana | reverse complement strand
GCATTAGATACTGTCTGGAACACTCAATCTTATTGACATTTTCGACCAATATCGTTGTGAGCAACTTTTCTGCGTAAATAATGAGGAAAGATGCTATTGGTTTACTATAGCCAACGCATTGCTGAATAATCAGCCTGGAAAGATCAATTTTATTAACATTTTCGACTAATATCTTGTTGAGCAAACCTTTCTGCACAAATAAGTAGGAAAGATATCATTGGTTTGCTATAGCCATTGCATTGCAATAGAATCTGACTGAAAAGTACAATTCTATTGACGTTTTCGACAAATATCGCGATTAGCAATGTTTTCTGCATAAATAAGGAGAAGAGATCGTATTGGTTTCCTATATCCTTTGCATTGCAATAGAATTTTACTGAAAAGTTCAATTTTGTAGACATTTTCGCCTAATATTGCGGTGAGCAAACCTTTCTGCGTAAATAAGGTGGAAAGAATCTATTGGTTCGCTATAGCCATTGCATTGCTAAAGAATCAGACTTGAAGGTTCAATTTTATTGACATTTTCGAATAATATCTTGGTGAGATACCTTTTCTGCATAAATAACGAGGAAAGATCCTACTGCGTTTGCTATAGCCACTGCGTTGCAACAAAATCTGTCAGAAAAGTTCAATTCTATTGACGTTTTCGACAAATATTGAGCTGAGCAGGCTTTTCTGCGTGTATAACGAGGTAAGATTCTACTGCTTTGCTGTAGCCATTGCACTGCAGTAGAATCTGACTGGAAAGTTAAATTTTATTGATGTTCTCGATTTATATCGCGGTGAGCAGACGAATCACAATAAATACGAAAGAAAGTTTCCATTGGTTTTCTGTAGCCCTTGCATTGCGGTAGAATCTGACCGGAAAGCTCATAATCGACTATTAAGGTGTTGCGCAGACATTTCGGCATAAATAAGGGGGAAGGATTCTATTGGCTTGTTATAGCCATAGCATTGCAGTATAATCTGTCTGAAAAGATCAGTTCTATTGACATTTTCGATTAGTATCTTGTTGAGGAAGCATTTCTGCTCAAATAATGGGGGTAGAT
>NW_016998939.1:0-854 GCF_001483705.2 Eufriesea mexicana | reverse complement strand
GGTGTGTTACATTTTCTGGAAAATATAGTTGGGTATTTGGTAGGGGATTATGTCTAGGAGTAGCATTTCTAATAGCTCATTAGTGACACCCAGCTTCTAAGTATTCGATGGCTGCTATTCCTACCTCTAGAAGTGGTACTGATTTTAATTGACTAGCTTGGCACGATAGTTATAGGGACACGTGACGACTAGATTTTGGCAGAATTCTGTCATTGCGAAGATAGGTTTACTTACTAATTTCTTCACACGTCTCTAGTATGTTACATTTTCTGGAAAATATAGTTGGATATTTTGGTAGGGGATTATGATACTAGTCAGTGTCTAAGAATGGTATTTCTAATACCTGGTCACTGATATCCAGTTTCTAGGTATTCGATGGCTCTAGAAGTAGTACTGATTTTAATTTAATATTGGTACCACAGTTATAGGGACACGGGACGACTAGATTTTGGCAGAATTCTGTCATTGCGATGATGAGGTCACTTGCTAATTTCTCCACACGTTCCTGGTGTGTTACATTTTCTGGAAAATATAGTTGGGTATTTAGTAGGGGATTATGATACTAGTCAATGTCAAGGAGTAGTATTTCTAATACCTGGTCACTGACACCCACTTTCTAGGTACTCGATGGCTCTAGAAGTAGTACTGATTTTAAATGACTATTTTGGTGCGATAGTTATAGGGGTCACGTGACGACTAGATTTTGGCAGAATTCTGTCATTACAAAGATTGGGTCACTCGCAAATTTCTTCACACGTCCCTGGAGTGTTACATTTTTCGGAAAATATAGTTGGATATTTGATGGAGGATTATGATACTAGCCAGTGTCTAGAAATGGTATTTCTAATACCTTG
>NW_016998938.1:0-660 GCF_001483705.2 Eufriesea mexicana | reverse complement strand
ATATATGGATGTATGTATGTATGGATATATTGATGGATGTATGTATGGATGTGTGTGGGTGCACGTATGGATATTTGGATGTACGTATGGGTGTATGTATGGATGGATGTTTGTAAGGATGTACGGATTTACGTATGTATGGGTTTATATATGTATGGATGTATGGATGGATGGATGGATTGATGGATTGATGTATGGATGGATGGACGTATGGATCGGTGTATGTATGGATGTGTGGACGTATGGATGGATGGCTGTATGCATGAATGTATGTATTGGTCGATTGATGTATGGATGTACGGATGTACGGATGTATGGATGTATGGTTAGATGGATGTATCGAATTATTGACGTTCGAATGGATGGATTTATGGATATATGGCTGGTGGATGTACGGATGAATGGATGGATGGATGTATGGATGGATGGATGTATGGATGGATGGATGTATGGTTGTGTGGATGTATGGATGTATAGATGGATATGTGTATGGGTGTATGGATGGATGTATGAACGGTCATATGTATGGATATATGGATGCGCGTAAGGATGGGCATATGTATGGATGCATGTATGGATGGATGCATGGATGTATGCACGGATGTATGTATGGATATATCTATGGATGTATGTATGGGTGTGTATGTATGTTTGTATGAA
>NW_016998937.1:0-665 GCF_001483705.2 Eufriesea mexicana | reverse complement strand
ACATTGCCAAACGTAGAATAATCAAGCCTAACGCACCGAGACCGCTATTGCTGGCATCCCCAGAGCCAAGCAGGACGTACTAGATCATAGTAGAGCGTAGAAATCCACCGAACAGCAGTGTACAGCACAAAAGTTAGAGCTACCCTTACCAAACATGGCCTAACCAATCTATACGCGCGTAACCTGACTCGACATAACGTGCGGAGAACGCTATTGCTGCCCTCCCCGGAACCAAGAAGATCATACTAGAGCACAGTAGTTACGGCAGAAATCCACCGAACAGCCGCGTACAGCACAAAAGTTGAAGCTATCCTGACCAAACATTGCAAAACCCAACCAAACAGAACGTAACCTGACACAACATAACGTGTCGAGAGCATCATTGCTGGCCTTCCCAGAGCCAATCTGAAAATATTAAAGCACTGTAGGGAACAGAAATCCACCTAACAGCAGACTCTAGCAATAAAGTCAATGCTATCCTCTCCTATCGTTACCAAACGTAACATAACCAAACGAGCCGCGACCATTATTTCTGGCCTCCGCATGGACAACCGGAACATATTAGTGGAGAGTAGAACGCAGAAATCGATATAATCGCTGTATATATCAGAAAATTCATGGCCACCCAGGTCTAACCCAAACCAAACGATCAAAACCAAACATGG
>NW_016998936.1:0-830 GCF_001483705.2 Eufriesea mexicana | reverse complement strand
GTACCATTTACTGAAATCGGCTGACGATGGCTAGGGACCTTTGCGTAAAGCGCGAGTATATCAATTCGCGGAAAAAAATTCAAAATCGCGAAAGTACGAAAATTAGTAACATTACCGCGTTTATATTGTTTATAATCCGTTGTATTTAATAGCGGATTATGTGCTACTATTGCCATTAATATACACGAATTTTCAAAATTCATAAATATTCGAAAAAGCGAGGGACCCGAATGTACGAACGACGTAATTCCACACCCTAACCACACACGCAATGTGGAAAATACGTCGTGCACGATACCCTAACTCATCGTCAGTCGCTAAAAAAATGATTAAGAGCTTATGTACTATGGTCATCATGCCCATTGCCAGTCACCCACCCAAGTAGCACCGGGGCACGTGAGTGAGATCTGAATGTACGAACGACGTAATTCCACACCCTAACCACACACGCAATGTGGAAAATACGTCGTGCACGATACCCTAACTCATCGTCAGTCGCTAAAAAAATGATTAAGAGCTTATGTACTATGGTCATCATGCCCATTGCCAGTCACCCACCCAAGTAGCACCGGGGCACGTGAGTGAGATCCTGGCAATGAACACGGAAAGGGTTAAACCTGAAAATCCTGAACTAAAAACATGATTAGCTTATACAGTATTTATTTAACGGACTAACGTTCTTTCATCTGGTATTTGTTCAATTTATCTACAATGACTCTACTTTACGTTAGAAAATTAACTAATTATTGAAATTTTAATATTGAAAAAAAATATTGATAATGAACAAGGAATTTATTCGTGAAAGCAAAGACAAAGACTCGACGTAATGA
>NW_016998935.1:0-916 GCF_001483705.2 Eufriesea mexicana | reverse complement strand
CCATACATACATCCATACAAACATCCATACATACATCCATGCATACATCCGCCCATCCATCCATCCTTCCATCCATCCATCCATCCATACATCTGCAAATCCATAGATCCACCCATCCATACATCTGCCCACCCATAGATCCACCAATCCATACATCCACCGATCCATAAATCTAACCATTCATACACGCATCCATGTATACATCCATACATCAACACGACCTTACATCCATAAACCCGTCCATTCGTACCTCCATCATTCGATACATCCATCCATCCATATATCCATACATATATATATCCATACATCCATACATCCGTACATACGTCCACCCGTGGGTCAATCCATCCACACTTCCAACCATCCATACAGCCATCCATCCATCCATCCATCCATACATACGTCCATACTTCCATACATCCATCTATCCAAACATCCACGCATGCATACATCCATAGATCCATACATCCTTCCATCCATCCCTTCATCCATACAACCTTCCACCCATCCACGTATCCGTTCATCCACGCATCCATTCATTCATTCTTCCGTCCTTCCACCTAACCATTCATCCACACACACATCCATAGATAGAAACATCCATACATCCATACATCCATCCATTCGTACATCCGTCCAACCAAACATCCATACACCCATACATCCATACATCCATAAATCCAGCCATCCATACATCCACCTATCGGCACAGCCATCCGTCCATACATCCATCCATCCAAACAACCATCCTTCCATACATACAGCCATCCATACATCCACCCATCCACGCATATATCGATCCACATATCCATCCATCCACACCCCAACCCAACAATCCATCCATCCATCCAGACATTCATACATACATCAATACAACCATGTATACATACACCCATACTTACATCGATACAAACAT
>NW_016998934.1:0-348 GCF_001483705.2 Eufriesea mexicana | reverse complement strand
TATTGGATCATAGTAGAATGGAGTAACCCACCGAAAAGCAGTATGTAGCACAGAAGTCCGAGATAACCAACCCTAACCGAACCAATCGATACACTACCGAACGTAGCCAAACTCAATCAAACGTGCCGCTACCACTACTCATGTCCTCCCCAGAGCCACGCAGAGCTTATTAGGGTATAGCAGGGCGCAGTAATCCGCAGTACCGCATTGTACGGCAGAAAAGTCGTAGATATCCATACCAAACCCAAACTGAGGTAACCTAATCTACCGTAGCCAAACTCAACATAAGGTTCCGCGACCATCGTTCCTGGCCTCACCAGGGTCTAGCAGATTAGAGTAGATCACAGT
>NW_016998933.1:0-725 GCF_001483705.2 Eufriesea mexicana | reverse complement strand
ATATATGCATATGTGAGTGGATGAATGGATGGGTGGATGGACGGAAGAACGGATGTATGTATGTATGTTTGTATGGATGTATGTATTGGTGTATACATGGATGTATGTGTGGACGTTTGTATGGATGTATGTATGGATGTATGTATGGATGTACGTAAGTATGTTTGTATGGATGTATGTGTGGATGAATGTATGCGTGTATGTGTGGATCTCTGTATTGATGTATGTATGGATGCATGGTCGTATGGATGGATTGGTGGATGGATGTATGGGTTGAAGTATTTATGGGTCGATGGATGCATGGATGGGTGGATGTTTGAATGCAAGTATGTACGGAAGTATGTATGTATGTATGGATGTATGTAAGGGTGTATGTATGCATGTATCTATGGTTGTGTGTATGGGAGTATGTATGGATGTATGAATTGGTGTATGTATGGATGTATGGATGGATGTGTGAACGGATATAATTATGGATGTATGGATGCGTGTATGGAAGGTCGTATGTATGGATGCATGTATTGATGGATGTGTGGATGTATGTACGGGTCTATGTATGGATATAACTATGGATGTATGTATGGGTGCGTGTATGGAGGTATGTACGGATGTGTGGATGGATGGTTATAAGGTTGGACGGATTTACGGATGTATGGATATGCGGATGTATGGATGTTCGAATGTATGGATGTACGGATGTATGGATGTATATATGTACGGATGTA
>NW_016998932.1:0-834 GCF_001483705.2 Eufriesea mexicana | reverse complement strand
AGCTACGCTACGTTTGCTTATGACACTTTTTGTTATGTTAGTACAGAACAACATAGACTTTTGTGTCTTACTCTGATATTCGGTTGAGTTCTGCCCTCCACTGTGCTCTAACATGTTCTGCTTGTCCCTGGTGTGGTCGGTAATGTAGGTATCGGCTCGTTAGGGTGAGTTACGCTACGTTTCGTTAGGTTGGGCTAGGAAGATTTGCTCATGATTGCTTTGAGTTTCGTGCTATACATTGAGTTTCGTGCTATACGTTGCTTTTCTTTGGATGCCTGTGATCTGCGGCGCTCCACCATACCCTACATCGCTCTGGGGAGGCTAGCAGCAGCGTTTGTGGCACGTTATGTTGAGTTATGCTACGCTTGGTTAGGATAGGTTATGTCAGGTTAGGTTGAGATATCATCGACTTTTACACTATAAACTGCTAGTCGGTGGGTCTCTGCGGTCTACATTGGCCTACTATACCCTGACCGAGCCAGGGGAAGCGAGCAATAGTAGTCGTGGCGCGTTAAGTTGTGTTATGTTACGTTTGGTTAGGTTTGGATAGGTTATGTTTGGTTAGGATAGCTGCTACTTTCGTGCTGTACACTGTTATACGGTGGAATTCTGTTATCTACAGTGCTGTAATGCGTTCTGCATGGTGCTGCGGAAGCCAGGCGCAGAGATCGCCTTAAGCTATTTTGACATATGCTACGTTTCGTTGGGTAAGATTAGGACAGGTTACGTTAGGATATCTGCGGCTTCTGTGCTGTACAATGCAATGCGGCTTATTGCTGCGCCCGACTGTGCTCTTGTAAATTCTGCTTGGCTCCGGGGAGGCCAGCAGTAGTG
>NW_016998931.1:0-366 GCF_001483705.2 Eufriesea mexicana | reverse complement strand
GGGCTGAGTATTTCCCCCGAGAAGACTGAGGCAATGTGGTTTTGCCATCGGCACCACGGGAAGCGGCCCAAGTCCCTGAAGTGCGTGGGGAACGTCGCGGTCGTGGTACGGAACCGGGTGAAATATCTCTGCCACGTCCTCGATAGCCACTGGAAGTTCGACGAGCATACTCTTGCGCTGGAACTACGCATGGAAGGTATGTCGGGATCGCTGTGTCGCCTGCTAACCAATCTGGGTGGGCCAGACGGGAGGGTGCGCCGCCTCTACACGAGAGTCGTTCGCTCGGTGGCACCATACGGGGCTCCGATCTGGGCGAACGACCTGGTCGCTAGTCCGTGCAGTCTGGCGATTCTCCGGCGAGTCGCT
>NW_016998930.1:0-970 GCF_001483705.2 Eufriesea mexicana | reverse complement strand
AGTTCCGCTTGACTCTGGGAAGAGCAGCAATGGCGGTCTCGGCACGTCAGTTTGAGTTATGCTTTGTTTGGCTATGTTCTGTTGGTATGGGCTAGGCTTGGGCAGCTTTGACTTTTCTGCTGTACACAGCTATTATAAGGGTTTCTCCGTTCTCCTCTCCGCTCATGTCTTGCACTTTGTCTTGCACTTGACTTTGTGGAGGCCAGCAAAAGCGGCCGCAGCACGTTAGGTCGATGTCGGCTACGTTTGGTAGTGTTACGGTTGGTTAGGTTAGAAGAGGATGGCTTTGACTTTGGTGCTATGGTCCGCTATTGGGTGGACCCCTGCCACGTACAGTGCTTTAATATTTTCAGCTTTGCTCTGGGAGGGGCAGCAATAGTGGCCTTGGTACGTTATTATGAGCCTGGCTAGATTCTGTTAGGTTGGGTTAGGCTATGTTTGATAAGTGGAGCTTTAACTTTTGTGCTGTACACAGCTATTCGGTGGATTTCTGGGATCCACTGGGCTCTAGTACGTCCTGATTGGGTCTGGGGAGGACAGCGAAAGAGGTCTTGTCACGACAGATTTATTTATGCGATGTTTGGTTATGTTCCGTTGGTTTGGGTTTGCCTTGGGTAGCTTTGACTTTTCAGATTTACTCTGCGTTTATACTGCGTTCTGCGTTCTACTCTCCACTAACGTGTTGCAGTTGCCTCTGGGGAGGAGAGCAATAGTGGTCTCGGCACCTTAGGTTGAGGTAGGTTACATTTGGTTATGTTACATTTGGTTAGGTTAGGAGACGATAGCTTTGACTATATTGCCATGGTCTGCTATTAGGTGGATTTCTGGTCCCTGCAGTGCTCTAACGTCTTCAGCTTGTCTCTGGCAAGGCCAGCAATGGCCGTCTCGGCACGTTAGGTTGAGTTAGGCTATGTTCGGGTATGTTCTGCTTGTTTGGGTTAGGCTTGGGTAGCTTCGACTTTTCTATTAT
>NW_016998929.1:0-983 GCF_001483705.2 Eufriesea mexicana | reverse complement strand
GTCAGGCGGTCATCACGGATTGTCGGAATTTTCGCCCCAACTAAACGGCCCCATATTCAGAAGCACCGCCGCCGCCCCGGTGGTGGTGTCCGTGGATACGGGCCTCCCCCATCCAAACAGAACCTGACCTATCCTAACCTAACCTAACGTAGACTAACTCAACGTAACGTACAGCGACCGCTATTGCAGGCCTACACATGGCCAAGCAGAACAAAGTAGAGCAGGGTAGAGCGCAGAAATGCACCGTAGAGCAGTGCATGGCACGAAAGTCGGAGCTACCATAACCGAAATAAGCAGAGACTAACCTTATCAAACGCAACTCAACCTAACTTAATGCGTGGAGACCTACATTTCTGGCATTCACAACGCCAAGCAAAAAATATTAGAGCAAAGTAGGGCGCAGAAATCCTCTGCATTACAGTGAAAACCGCAAGAGTCGAAGCTACCCTATCCTAACCTGACCAAACGTAACATACACGAACGTAACAGAACTAAACCTAACGTGCCGTGGATACTATTTCTGGCCTCGACAGAGCCGGCATAAGATATTACAGGAGAGTAGAGCTCGGAAATCCACGTAATCGCAATGTATAGCGGAAAATTCAGAGCCCTTCAGAACTAACTCATACTAACGTAGCCTAACCAAAGGTGGCTTAACCCAACATAACGTGCCGCTCCCACAATTGTTGGCCTCACCAGGGCCAAGCAGAATGTAGTAGAGCATAGTAGAGAGCAGAAATCCACCGAACAGCAGTGTATAGTACCAAAGTCAAAGCTAAACCTACCGAACATTGCACAGCCTAACATAGCCAAATGTAACATTACTCAACCTAACGTACCGAGACCACTAATGCTGTCCTCCCCAGCGCCAAGCAGAATATAGTAGAGCGCAGTAGATCGCTGGTATTCACCAAATAACATTGTGTAGCGCGAAAGTCAGGGCCATCCTTGCCAAGCTAAACCTAACATAAACTAACCAAGCG
>NW_016998928.1:0-510 GCF_001483705.2 Eufriesea mexicana | reverse complement strand
TTAAGAGTGTTTGGGACATAGGACGAAAGTGACCGCGTGCAAGGGATGTTTATGTCAGGGTTGAGTGCGAGAAATAAGTGAAAATTTACTAATGCATTCTGAGTGTTTGAAGTACCTGATCCATCGAGGTCGCGTGAAAAATGCGTGATTGAGGAAGAATGACTGAGTATAAAGAAAGGCAGAATGTAAGGTTAAATAGGGGTCCAAGAATGCGAGTGAGTTAGTGTGCTTTTAGAGTGCAGTGCTTTTAAGGTCAGTATTGGAAGTGAGTTTGAAGTTAGCAATCAATTTTAAAGCAGAAATCCTAGAATTCGGTTGGAAGAAAGTTGTTAGAGCGTTGGATAGTTACTATTGCATTACATTAATCCGTTATCTTTTTAATAAAGCTTATTTGTAGTCTATTAGGTATTGCGATATTAGTTTAATCGATCCTTCTCAATTACGATACTATATATATAATATATGAGCCGTTCACTGCACAAATCGATTAACTCCACTTTTTGGAAAATC
>NW_016998927.1:0-406 GCF_001483705.2 Eufriesea mexicana | reverse complement strand
CCATCCATCTATCGATCCATACATCAATGCAACAATCCATCCATCCATCCATCCATACGTCCAATCATACATCAATACATACATCAGGACATACACCAATACATTCGCCCATACAGACATCCATACGTACATCCTTCCATACATCCATACATACATATATACATACATCCACTCAAACATCCATACATACATTCATCCATACATCCATCCACCAATATACCCATACATCCGTACATCCATACATCCATACATATATTCATCAATGCATCCATACATCCGTACATACGTCAATCCATTCCTCAATCCATTCATACATCCATCCATCCATACAACCAACCATCCGTACATCTATCGAACCATACATCCATCCATCCATACAAGCACCCATCCATACATCCATCGATCC
>NW_016998926.1:0-472 GCF_001483705.2 Eufriesea mexicana | reverse complement strand
CATACATACATCCATACCTTAATCCATCCATACATCCATTCTTCCGTACATACATTCATCCCTCCATCCGACCATCCATACCTCAATTCATCCATACGTACATCCATCCGTACGGCCTACAATCCATACATCCATCCATTCATTCACTCATCCTTCCATACATCCATCCATCCATACAACCACCCACCCATACATCCATCGATGCATACATATATCCATCCATACATCCATCCATACATACATTCATACATCCCCACATCCATACACCCATACTTCCGTACATCCATCCACCCATACATCCAACCATCCATACATCCATCGATACGCACATCCATCCATCGATCCATACTTCCATCCATCCATCGATCCATACATCCATCCATCCATACATCCATCCATCCATCCATCCATCCATACATGCGTCCATACAGACATCAATACATACATCCATAACTACACCGTTACATTCATC
>NW_016998925.1:0-578 GCF_001483705.2 Eufriesea mexicana | reverse complement strand
GGTCTCGTCACGTTAAGTAGGGTCATGTTACGTTAGGTTATGATAGGTTGGGCTAAGTTTGGCCGGGACAGCTTTATCTTTTGTGCTGTACACAGCTACTCGGCTAGTTTCTGGGCCCTACGGTGCTCTAGTATGACCTGCTCGGCTCTAGGGATGGCAACAACAACGGTCTTGGCGCGTTAAGTTGAGTCAGGCTATGTTGGCTTATGTTCCGTTGGTTTCCGTCGGGCTTGGGTGGATTAGCCTCTTCAGATGCACTCAGCGATTATATGGATTTCTGAGTCCAACTCTCCACGAACGTGTTCCGCTTGGCTCTCGGGAGGGCAATAACAGCGCTCTCTGCACGTTAGGTTGAGTTTGGTTACGTTCCTTTAAGTTACGGTTAGATAGTTAGGGCTGGGACAGCTTTGACTTCAGTGCTATAGAATGCTATTAAGTGGATCCCTGCGACATACAGTGCTCTAATGCTTTCAACTTGATTCTGGTAGGCCAGCTATATAGATCTCGGCACGATACGACGAGTCAGGCTACGTTCAGTTAGGTCGTGTCAGGCTCAGTTTGGTAAGGACCGCTTTAAC
>NW_016998924.1:0-572 GCF_001483705.2 Eufriesea mexicana | reverse complement strand
TTTTCCTGCACACTGCCATTCAGTGGATTCTTGCGCTCTACTGTGACCTAATATTCTCTGGTTTGAACTGTGAATGCTTGAAATAGTGGCCGCGTCGTGATAGGTTGTGCTAGGTTATGATCGGTTGGGTTAGGTTTGTTTGGTTTGCGTTAGGGTAGCCTTGAATTTCGTGCAATGCACTTCCGCTGTATGGATCTCTGCGCTCTACACACATCTAATATGCCCTGCTTGGCGGTGGGAGGCTAGCAATTGAGGGCTAGGCACGTTAGCTTGGGATTGGTTTCGTTTGAATCGGTTAGGTAAGGTCAGATTGGCTTAGTGCACCTCCTGCGTTTTGCTATAGACTACTATTCGGGCGATTTCAGCGTTCCACGTTGCTCTGCCATACTGTGCTTAGCTCTCGCGCGGCCAGCAAGAGCTATCGTTGCACGTCATGTTGGGTTACGTTACGTCCGCTTGTGTTACGCTTGGTTTATTTCGGATATGGTAGCATTGACTTTTGTGCTACGAACAGCTATTTGATGGATTTCTGCGCTCTACTTTGCTCAAATATGCTCTGCTTGGTGCATGGG
>NW_016998923.1:0-462 GCF_001483705.2 Eufriesea mexicana | reverse complement strand
ATGGCCGTATTTGCGTTATGGATGTACGGATGTATGTATGCATGGATGTATGTATGTAAGAATTCATGGATGTACGGAGGCATGGATGTATCGAAGTGTTGGTGGGCGAATGGTTGGGTGAATGGACGGAAGAATGGATATATGTATGGATGCTTGCATGGATGAATGTATGGATGGACGTATGGATGGATGCATGCATGGATGTTTGTATTAATGCATTTACGGATGTATCTATGGATGTACGTGTGGATGAGTGTATGGGCGTATGCATGGATGTACGGATGTATGTATGTATGGATGTATGCATGTATGGATGTATGGATGTATGCATGTATGGACGTATGGATGTACGAATTTATGGATGTGCGGGAGTAAGGATGTATGGATGGATGGATGGACGTATTGATGTTTGTATGGATGTATGTATGGATGGATGGTTTGTAGGATGGACGTATGGATGGA
>NW_016998922.1:0-461 GCF_001483705.2 Eufriesea mexicana | reverse complement strand
ACCTGATCTGACCTGACCTGATCTGACCTGACCTGTCCTCTCCTGACCTGAAATGAACTGACCAGACTTGTCCACAGGAGACATGACCTGACGTGTCCTAACCTGACCTGACCGGACGGAACTGACCTGACCTGACCGGGCCTGACCGGGCCTGACCTGAACTGACCTGAACTGATATTTCCTGACCTGACCTTACCTGACCTGAAATTGCCCGACCTAACCTGACCTGTCCTGACTTTAACCGACCTTACCTGACCTGACTTGACCTGACTGACCTGCCCTGACGTGACCTGACCTGACCAGACCTGACCTGACCATATATGATCTGGCCTGCCCTGGCATGACCTGACCTGACCTGACATGACCTGACCTAAAGTGACCTTACCTGACCTGACCTCACCTGACCTGACCTGACCTGACTTGACCTGACCTGACCTGACCTGACCTGACCTGACCTGACC
>NW_016998921.1:0-2056 GCF_001483705.2 Eufriesea mexicana | reverse complement strand
ATTGGATTCGCTGTAGATCGAATAACTAAAAATGTTTCTAAAGAGCAGTGGGTTAATTGTTACTGGTATTATTGTAACCGACAATATTCAGCTATGTCTTGCTGCAGGTATTCCAGACAATTTTTTCGCTGCGTCCTTCTGAGTCTAATTCTACACTTACTATGTATTTGTCCAAGTATCGTCTCAAAATAAATTGGATTTAATCGATTCGACGACAGAATCCTCAACCGAGATTAACGATTCGGTTACAGTAAATAAGAGGCGTTAATGCATATCGAGATTTCGATCTTTTAGCGACACACTGCACAAAGGAAATGGTGCAACTCTAACTTATGCACAGTCGAACGAAGGATGGTAAACGAATGTGAATCGAGGGGTGTCATCGAGGTGATATCTAACAGCAGTGGTCGATTCCTCATGGACAAGTAAAACCAGAATGTGGAATAAAATGTGTAATAAAATGAGCTTCTTTCCTCCACTTTCAATTTGGAGTGCCGAGCGTTTAAAGGGTCGCGGATTCGAAGTCCAGTAGTTATGCGGGCTGCGAAGTACCTATTCTGTTTCGGTTTTACAGTTATCCGGCGGTTAACCATTGAGTATTAGTGTTTCGTATTTGGACATTGCTTATCTTACTCATAACTTGATGGAAATGGTTGGGACACTTACATAGATGTATCTGCGCGACGCGTTTTTTCCTGTTTGTTAGATACTCTCGATTAAGTGTCCTTCAGCAGTGGATTCGGGACGCAAAGATCATATGCAGAAATTTGTGCGAGTGTCCCTTGTTTAATACTCGTGCTTCCGGGCTACAAACTACGTCTGCATAAAGTATACATACTATATGAGGCAATTAAATAAAGATAAGAGGGAATAAATGATAATTGTCTTACCTTAGTGATAAGTATGAAGAATAATTTTGATGTTAAGAGAGAATTTTTTAAATAGCTGTGAAAACAGGAAATTAGTAATTCGTTATCTTAACGGGTTTGGTAATACTGAAGTTCAGTTTAATTTCACATAATACGAATTTAAGATGTAAAATTGATATAAGGATGTTCGATAAATATATCATAAGCTTTGTATTGAGGTATAGATGACATCGTGTTTCGACTATTTTTTATCCTAACATTGTTTGTTAATGTGAATCAATCATAGGTATTTATTAGTTTCACAAATATCAGGCATTTAAGGACAGAGAGCACATTTGTAATGTTTTTATAGAAACCATTTGTGTTGCAATTTCAATGTAAATACCCGTTATTTTAATTCTCTGTTTCGAATCTTCAGTACTTTCTGTCAGGAGCACCCTGTTATACTAAACTCTTTTTGTGAATGAATAGGTATGATGGTATCGCGAGAAAGGAAGTGTCCAGAAATATCGATTCCCCTAGATATGCTGAAATTGATTCATCTTACTGGTTGAAAGAGAATATTCTAATATCTTAACGTAATGTAATTAGTATTACAATATTCAAGTACTTCATTATAGTCTTGTGCTGTTAGAGGCAATAATAAAAATAAATAAAACCAGAACGAACTAATTAGGTTCAAAGATACATCTTGTAAGGAATAGAATTATAAACCCGTCAGATTGAATGAAATTCCAGTTAATTTGCAATTTCCTACGGATTTAATAAGGCAAAGATGCATGTTGTATTTCTGAATTATGTGTAAAGGCGTATAATTAATACGAAATGTGTTAAATCTTAAATCTTCTTTCCGGCGAAAGATTGCTCATAATATTATCCTCCTCCCTTTACTTGTAACGAAAGTAACGTTTTCTACCGTGAATAATATCCAGTAGGAAATGCTTTCATCAGATTTGGAATCTAACTTCACAGCACGTGGGATTTGATAGAAATGCAACAGCAGCATTACAATAAGCTTATCTGCAATATACTGATTCCCTGATTAATGTCATTCATTATAGTCAATTGTCGTTCTTGAGTCCATAATATATACATCAGTACGACGGTTTCTTTTTGGCAGTGGCTTAAATGCAATTCTTGGAGTTATTGATAAACATTAGTAAAGATGTGAAGCAGAGACTGATGTT
>NW_016998920.1:0-437 GCF_001483705.2 Eufriesea mexicana | reverse complement strand
AATTAGTATAGTGAGTTATATGTTGACAATGCTAATAATAATTAAGTAATGTTGTCATTGTACTTTAATATTATCGTGATAGTATAATATTACAGTGAATCATAAAATTGACATAATACACTTTATGATAATATTATTATTGTAACAATGTCATTATACTTTAATATTATCGTGATAGTACAATATTGTAGTTACTCATAAAATTGACATAATAGGCTTTATGATAATATTATTATTGTAACAATGTCATTATACTTTAATTTTAATAATTGTCATTATACTTTAATATTATAGTGATAATTTAATATTACAGTGACTTATAAAAATGACATAATAAACTTTATGAAAATATTATTATTGTAACAATGTCATTATACTTTAATATTATAGTGATAATTCAATATTACAGTGACTCAAAATTGTCATAATAGACTTGA
>NW_016998919.1:0-1266 GCF_001483705.2 Eufriesea mexicana | reverse complement strand
TCGACTGTGCTGTAGTACATTCTGCTTTCCTCTGTGGAGGCCAGCAATTGTGGTCGCGGTACGATAGTTTGAGTTGTGGTACGATTGGTTATGTCAAGATTGAATACATTATGAGAGGATTGCATTGACTTTTGTGCTATACACTGCTATTCGGGGGATTTCTGCACTGTGGCGTGCTCTAGTATGTTCTGCTTGGCTCTGGGATGCCAGCAATAGTAGTCCCGCACGTTAAGTTGAGTTGTGTTGCGATGGGTTACGTTAGATTAGGTCAGGTATGGCTTGTATAACTGCTGGCCTCCCGAAAGCCAAGCGGATCATACTAGAGCAGGTTAGAGCGCAGAAGTCCACCGAATTGCAGTGTATAGCTCAGAAGTCAATGCTGATCTAGCCTAACATAACAGAACACACCATAACAAGACGCAACCTATCACCATCTAATCGCCCAACACCAGTATTGCTGACCTCTCCAGTGCCAAGCAGAACGTACTAAAGCACAGAAATCCGCGGCGTCGCAGTGTCAAGCACAAAAGTACAGATAACCTAACCAAACCTGGCCTAAGCTCACCCACCCAAACGTAACCTAACTCAGCCTGAGTTGCTGAGAACACTGTTGCTGGCCCTCTCGGAGCCAAGCTGAACTTATTGGTGCACAGCAGTGTGCAGATGTCCGCCGGTAAACAGTGTATTACGCAAAAGTCATAGCTTGCCCCTCCTAACCTATCCAATCGTGACGTACCCAAACGTAACCTAACATAATCTAACGTGCAGCGGCTACTATTGCTGTACTCCCCAGAGTCTAGCAGAGTATAAGGGAGCAGAACAGATCGCAAAAGTCCAACGAATAACAGTCTATGCAAGAAAGTCAAATCTATCCGAAACAAACCCAAGCACACATAACTTAAGCAAACGTAACCTATTCAAACTGACGTGCAGAGATCACTTTTCTGGCCTCCACAGAGCCAAGTAAAGCATATCAGAGCACAGAAGAGCACCGAAATCAAACCAACAGCAGTTGATGACACAAAAGTCAAAGCTATCCTAGCCTAACATTGCCAATCGTAACCTACCTGATCCTAACGTGCCTAGACCATCTTTGCTGAACCCCGCAGAGACAATCTGAATATGCCAGAGCACATTTGGGCGCAGAATTCGGACGCATTGCAATATAAAGCACAAAAGCCGATGCATCCTCTCCTAACCTAGCGAATCATAGCATACCCAAGCGAAACCAAACTCAACCTAATGTGCAGCGACCACGATTGCTGT
>NW_016998918.1:0-766 GCF_001483705.2 Eufriesea mexicana | reverse complement strand
TTGGGTGACTGTATTGTATGCGAAAGTATTGTACGTGATAGTATTGTATGTGATAGTATTGTACGTGATAGTATTGTATATGATAGTATTGTACATGATAGTATTATGCGTGATAGTATTGCATGTGATAGTATTGTAGGTGATAGTATTGCACGTGATAGTATTTTATGTGATAGTAATGCACGTGATATAGTATTGTAGGTGATATAGTATTGTATGTGATAGTATTGAACATGATAGTACTGCACGTGATAGTATTGAACATGATAGTATTGCACGTGATAGTATTTTATGTGATAATATTGTATGTGATAGTAATGCACGTGATAGTATTGTATGTGATAGTATTGTAGGTGATATAGTATTGTAGGTGATATAGTATTGTAGGTGATATAGTATTGTATGTGATAGTATTGAACATGATAGTACTGCACGTGATAGTATTGAACATGATAGTATTTTATTGTATGTGATAGTAATACACATGATAGTATTGTATGTAATAGTATTGTATGTGATAGTATTGCACGTGATAGTATTGTAGGTGATAGTACTGCACGTGATAGTATTTTATGTGATAATATTGTATGTGATAGTAATGCACGTGATAATATTGTATGTGGTAGTATTGTAGGTGATATAGTATTGTATGTGATAGTATTGTACGTGACAGTACTGCACGTGATAGTATTTTATGTGATAATATTGTATGTGATAGTAATGCAGATGATAGTATTATATGTGATAGGATTGCACGTGATAGTAT
>NW_016998917.1:0-773 GCF_001483705.2 Eufriesea mexicana | reverse complement strand
CTCGTACACCCATACGTGCACACATACATACATCCACAAGCCCGTCCAATCATACAACCATCATTCCATACATACATCCATACGTACAACCACACATACATACATACGCCCACACACATCCATAGATACATCCATCCATACATCCTCACATACAGCCATACACACATCAATACATACAGCCATACATAAATCCATACAAACATGCATACACACACCCATCCATACAACCATAGATATATCCATACATACATCCGTACATACATCCGTTCTTCCGTCCATCCCCCCATCCATTCATCCACACGAATATCCATATATCCATGCATCCGTACATCCATACATGCGTACATTAATAAATCCATACATACATACATAAATCCACCCGTACATCCGTCCAACCATACTTGCATACATTTATACATACGTACGTCCATAAATCCATCCACCCATACATCCATCCATCGGTGCATACATCCTTCCATCCATCTATCCACCCATACCTCCACCCATCCATGCATACATCGATCCACACATCCGTCCATCCATTCATCCATACAACAGTCCATCGTTCCATCCATCCATCCATCCGTCCATACATCCACACATTCATCAATACATACATCCATGCATACACCAATACATTCGTCAACACATAGATCCATAAATACGTCCTTCCATACATCCATACAAACATATACGCATACATCCATTTTAACATCCATACATACATCCATGCATACATCCATCCGTCCATACAGCCATCCATCCATACATAC
>NW_016998916.1:0-646 GCF_001483705.2 Eufriesea mexicana | reverse complement strand
GCCACCCTCTACTAACGTGACCAAACGTAGAGTAACCAAATATAATCTAACTGAACCTAGAGTGCGGAGACCACTCATGCTGGCCTCCGCAGAGCCAAGCAGAAAATGCTAGAGCAGTGTAGAGCGTAGAAATCGACCGAACTACAGTGCATAGCGCAGAAGCCAAAGGTATCCTGGCCAGGCATAACCTAGCATAGCATAACAAACGTAACGTAAATCAACCTACAGCGTCGCGAATACTGTTACTGGCCACCAGAGACGAGCAAAATATGCTACTGCACAGAGGGCTACAGGCATCCGCGGCGTTGCCGCGTAAAGCACAAAAGTCAGATCCAACGATTCCTAACCTTACCAAACGTAGCATGACCAAACGTAGCCTAACACACCTAACGTGCCGCGACCGATATTGCTGGCACCCGGAGAGCCGACCAGACATATTAGAGGAGAGTAGAGCGCAGAAGACCATGGAACCGCTGTGTATCGCAGAAAAGTCCAAGACATCCTAACCTGACCCAAACAAGCCTAACCGAACCAAGCGTCGCATAACTCAACTGGACGCGGCGTGGCCGCAATTGCTGGCCTGCCCAGAGACAATCAGAGCGTATTGGAACACAGCAGGGAGTAGGAATACACCGAACAGCAGTTT
>NW_016998915.1:0-4700 GCF_001483705.2 Eufriesea mexicana | reverse complement strand
ATTTACTATAAATTGATACTGCATTTCCCACCTCCATATGATAAATTTCCATGATATGTATATATTTTGTATGGGTGAGCAATAAGAAAGGAAGATTTCAATTTCGTATACAATATAGTAAAGTCTACGTGAATTACTCGGTGGATATTACAGATTAAATTTCGTATGAAAATTCAAGCGACTTCAAACTGCGCCATCTATGACGTTTTACTGGAAACTCGTGTTAAATAGTTTCCATCTGACACTCACAGGTGGCGTTGATGGCAAGTCTTTCTTATTGGCTATCTTAGCGCCAATCAACGATCTGCACTGCCCTTAGAAAACAATGGAGAACAATAATTCGCCAAAACGATTGACTTGTAAGAAAAATTCAGAAATTCTTCAATTTCTGTTAGCAATTTGTGAACTTTTATAATTGCCTCGTAAAGCGGCATCCTTTAAGAACTTTCTAGTATTATTTTAGATATTAATTGCTCGTTTATTAATTAATTATTAGTCATTATTACGCGTAGTGATCGAATTGTTGGCGAAGGTTTCAATACTTGATCGTTAATAACTATCTTTTATAAATTTAATTTATGAATTACATTCACGCATTATGAAAACAATATCCGTAGCAATATTTCCATATAATTTTTGTTCATATTTTACTCCTAGTTTTGTACATAATTAAATATTTTAATTGACTTGCGCGCCGGTTATTACTATGAAATTACGTACGCCTTCAAATAATTATTAATAACAAGCTAATTAACCACAAATTATTATCGCAAATTGCATGAGAATGTTGCCCAAATGTTCTAGCTTTACGATGCAGTTATAAAAGTTCATAAATTAATCGTAGAAACTTGATAATTTGTGATTTTTCACTTCCGCGTCGTCTCTATCCTTTTCTAACCGCTTACTATCTTTTTCTATCACGTGACTTGGTTTCGACGACCTCCTCGTCCGTTCTGTATTCCTGTTATTTTATTGAGTCTCGCGTCCAAAATCACAAAAGGCGTCGATCGCAAGCCTTTCTCATTTTTATGCTGCTGTGAGCTTCCTAGTGAAGCTGGGACTGCGAGCTTTAGCTATGTGAGAGCTTTCAGGGTGCCCCGCGTGTACGTATGGTTATCGCGAGCTTTCGAGCTTGCGAGATTTTTTACACATTTTTGGTCGTAAGTTTCCGGTCTGAAACTGAGTGGCGAAAATCGACATTTTTGAATGGCGGCCGAATCGATTGCGGGATGAATCAATCTAATCTGCAAGTGCATACGTGTCATGTGTGTAAATTGCGTGGGTGTAAGTCACGTGGTTCGAATTTTACAGCGTTTCAAAGACAGAGATAAATTCCTTTGACCCCTGTGCCTTCTTTTAGTCCAGGGCTGTTTAATTCCGTTCCCTCTGTTCGTGTCAAAATATCGGTCTTCACCTGTCACCGATGCGGCAGGATTTATGTTGCCAGAAATAAAGTAGTAGTCTAGCAAAGTCCGTCCCCGAACCGATATAGCCGAGGCTGCCAGCTTTCAGAAGCCGGCTGAATGTTACTAGAGTTTGCGCGTAATTGCAGCAAGAAGCCCTGAGAACTATAAGGCACTATCGCTTACGCTAATTAATTCCTGCACCGATTGCACTGTACGACGAGAATTTTAATCTGTGATATACATCGGGTGATGTAAATGTAGGATTTCATGCTAGATTAATGCTATGCAGACCGAGATCTGCGCGTCTAATAAACAACGATTCCCTTTTAGTAAAAAAAACAGGTTTAGTTAATTAAAATATTGCACTATGTTCCTCTCAATTCTAACTATAAACAGAAGATCATTTTTCAAAAATTCCCCGCCATTAAATTACACAGCGTTGGTACGAAACCTTCTGCCAACTCTGCGACTTTGTATTAGGCGAACATAACATGACAGGAGCTGTCACACAGAGAAAAATCCAAGTAACATCGCCATTTCCCAAAAATTCCCTGCCTATAAATTTTACAGCGTTGGTATGAAACCTTCTGCCAATTCTGCGATTTTGTATTAGGCGAACATAACATGGCAGGAGCTGTCAAACAGAGAAAGTTCCAAGTAACATCGCCATTTCCCAAAAATTTCCCGCCTACGAATTTTACAGCGTTGGTATGAAACCTTTTGCCAATTCCGCAATTTTGTACCAGGCGAACATAACACGATAGGGGCTTGATCACTGAGACAGTTCCGACAAAACAATGACATTGCCCGGAATTTCTTAAACAATACTATTACAATCTGTGCGAAAAAATTTTCGCCAAATTTGCGATTTTATATTAAGAATACATAACAAGATAGGAGGTCGCTTACTGACACGGTTCCAAGAAATGATGTCATTTCCAGGAATTTTTAGACAATACTTTTGCGACCTCGGCGAAAAAGTTTCGGCCAATTTCGCGATTTTGTATCAGGAGAACATAACATGAAAGGAGGTCGTTTGTCGAAACAGTTCCAAGAAATGACATCATTTCCAAGAATTCTCGGAGCAAATATTTTTGCAACCTCTGCCAGAAATTCTTGGCTAATTTCGCGATTTTTTATCAGGATAACATAACATGCTAGGAGATCGTGCGTCGACCGATTGCAAGAAATGACGTCATTTCCAAGAATTTTTGGACGACAAATTTTGTAGTGTTTGCATGAATCCTACTGGCGAAATTTCCAAACTTTGCCGATTCCCTTAATTATTACTTTTCCGCTCTAATAGCTGATGATTTATTAATTTTTTCATTTTTATTATAAATTTTTGTTCTAAACAATTTGTTATATACTATATTAATTTGTTATTAGCAATCAGTATATTGATTTATAAACTTTATCTAAATTATAGAAGTATTTTGTTACAAATATGTTATAAGCTCGAGTAATAGTCAATGATTTTTTAATTTTGTCACTTTTATTGTAAATTTACGTTCTGAACAATTTCTTATTAGCTATATTAATTTGTTATTAGCAATCAGTGTAATAATTTATATAATTTTTGTAAATTATATAAGTATTTTGTTACAAATATGTCATAAATTCGAGTAATAATCAATGACTTTTTAGTTTTATCATTTTTATTGTAAATTTATGTTGTAAAAACTTTTTTATTTTTAATAAATTTTATAATTTATACATTTACTATAAATTGATACTGCATTTCCCACCTCCATATGATAAATTTCCATGATATGTATATATTTTGTATGGGTGAGCAATAAGAAAGGAAGATTTCAATTTCGTATACAATATAGTAAAGTCTACGTGAATTACTCGGTGGATATTACAGATTAAATTTCGTATGAAAATTCAAGCGACTTCAAACTGCGCCATCTATGACGTTTTACTGGAAACTCGTGTTAAATAGTTTCCATCTGACACTCACAGGTGGCGTTGATGGCAAGTCTTTCTTATTGGCTATCTTAGCGCCAATCAACGATCTGCACTGCCCTTAGAAAACAATGGAGAACAATAATTCGCCAAAACGATTGACTTGTAAGAAAAATTCAGAAATTCTTCAATTTCTGTTAGCAATTTGTGAACTTTTATAATTGCCTCGTAAAGCGGCATCCTTTAAGAACTTTCTAGTATTATTTTAGATATTAATTGCTCGTTTATTAATTAATTATTAGTCATTATTACGCGTAGTGATCGAATTGTTGGCGAAGGTTTCAATACTTGATCGTTAATAACTATCTTTTATAAATTTAATTTATGAATTACATTCACGCATTATGAAAACAATATCCGTAGCAATATTTCCATATAATTTTTGTTCATATTTTACTCCTAGTTTTGTACATAATTAAATATTTTAATTGACTTGCGCGCCGGTTATTACTATGAAATTACGTACGCCTTCAAATAATTATTAATAACAAGCTAATTAACCACAAATTATTATCGCAAATTGCATGAGAATGTTGCCCAAATGTTCTAGCTTTACGATGCAGTTATAAAAGTTCATAAATTAATCGTAGAAACTTGATAATTTGTGATTTTTCACTTCCGCGTCGTCTCTATCCTTTTCTAACCGCTTACTATCTTTTTCTATCACGTGACTTGGTTTCGACGACCTCCTCGTCCGTTCTGTATTCCTGTTATTTTATTGAGTCTCGCGTCCAAAATCACAAAAGGCGTCGATCGCAAGCCTTTCTCATTTTTATGCTGCTGTGAGCTTCCTAGTGAAGCTGGGACTGCGAGCTTTAGCTATGTGAGAGCTTTCAGGGTGCCCCGCGTGTACGTATGGTTATCGCGAGCTTTCGAGCTTGCGAGATTTTTTACACATTTTTGGTCGTAAGTTTCCGGTCTGAAACTGAGTGGCGAAAATCGACATTTTTGAATGGCGGCCGAATCGATTGCGGGATGAATCAATCTAATCTGCAAGTGCATACGTGTCATGTGTGTAAATTGCGTGGGTGTAAGTCACGTGGTTCGAATTTTACAGCGTTTCAAAGACAGAGATAAATTCCTTGAAATCTTTGGTTAAAATTTTTGCAGCCTCTGCGAGAAATCTCAGGCCGATTTCACGATTTTGTATCAGGATAACATGACATGATAGGAGGTCTATCGCCGTGCCACTTCTAGAAAATGACGTAATTTCCAAGAATTCTCGGACCATACTTTTACAGCCCGGTCGTAAAAATTTTCGGCCGATTTCACGATTTTGCATCAGGATAACATGACATGATAAGAGGTCGCTCGTCCGGACAG
>NW_016998914.1:0-683 GCF_001483705.2 Eufriesea mexicana | reverse complement strand
GTTCGGCCACCTTATGTTAGGTTACGTTTGTTTGGGCTAGATCTCAATATCTTTGACTTTTCTACTGTACACTGCGTTTTTTATGGATTTCTGCGCTCTACTATCCTCTGGTCTGTTCTGCATGTCTTTGTGGTGGCCAGCAGTAATGGTCGCGGGAGGTTAAGTTGACTTAGG
The DNA here is from genome assembly GCF_001483705.2 of Eufriesea mexicana. Classification (NCBI taxonomy): domain Eukaryota; kingdom Metazoa; phylum Arthropoda; class Insecta; order Hymenoptera; family Apidae; genus Eufriesea; species Eufriesea mexicana. The sequence goes on along the minus strand of NW_016998914.1, from coordinate 509 downwards.
TTATTCGCTTGGTTACGTCAAGTTACGTTGTGTTAGGTTGGTATAGCTTTAACTTTTGTGCTGCGCACTGCTTTCCTTTGGAATTCTGCTCACTACTGTGCTGTATCACAATCTGGCTGATTCCGAGGACGCAAAGTATTGTGTTCGCAGCACGCAGAGATGAGTTATGTTTCGTTCGGCTATGCAAGGCTAGGCTAGGTTAGGATCATATGGCTTCGACTTTTGTACTGTGAACTGCTGTTCGGTGGATTTCTGCACTCTACATTGCTCTGCTATAACCTGCCGGACTCTCTGCAGGCCAGCAGCAGTGGTCGCGGCACGTTATGTTGAGTTGTGTTGTGTTTTGTTGTGGAAGGCTTGGCTAGGTTAGGAAGGTATAGCTTCCACTTCTGTGCTATACACTGCTATCCGGTGAACTCCTGCGCTCTTTGTTGCACTACTATACCCTGCTCGACTCTGGGCAGGCCAGCAATAACGAACGTGGCACGATATGTTGAGTTATGTTATGT
>NW_016998913.1:0-464 GCF_001483705.2 Eufriesea mexicana | reverse complement strand
GAAAGTTAGCTCACCACGATATTATTTGAAAATGTCAATAAAATTGAATTTTCCATTCAGATTATATAGCATAACGATGGCTATTGCACGCCAAAAAAATCATTCCACCTTATCTATACAACGAAGATAGCTCACCAAGATATAAGTCGACAATGTCATTAAAATTGAAATTTCATGCCAGATACCATAGCATTGCAATTGCTATAGCACGACAGTAGTATCCTTTCTCCTTATTTATGCAAGGAAGCTAGTTCACCACGATATTAGTAGAAAATGTTAATAAAATTGTATTTTCCATCCAGATTCTATAGCATTGCGATGCCTATATTACGCCAATACAATCTTTCCTCCTTATTTATGCATGTAAGTTAGCTCACCCCGATATAAGTCGATAATGTCATTAAAATTTTATTTTCCAGTCAGATTCCATATCATTCCAATGGCTATACCACGCCATTAGAATC
>NW_016998912.1:0-418 GCF_001483705.2 Eufriesea mexicana | reverse complement strand
AAAATTACCTGACCAAACCAGACCTAACCCAACGTACCATTTCTCAACGTAGCGTACCGCGACAGCTGCTGCTGGCCTCGCCAGTGCAAGACAGAATGTAGTAGAGCACAGTAGATCACAGGTATACGCCGATAAGCTGTGTAAAGCACTAAAGTCGAAGAGGCCTATCCTAACCTATCTAAACGTGACATACCCAAACGTAGCCTAGCACAACCTAACATGGCAAGAGCACTATTGCTGGTATCCACAGGGACATGCAGGATGCACTAGGGCAGAGCAGTTCACAGAAATTAACCGCATTGCGGTGAATAGCACAATAGTCGAAGGTACTCTAACATAACGTTACCTAACCTAGCCTAACCGAGCGTAGCGTAAACCTACAGAGCGTGCCGCGGCCACAGCTGTCGGGCTCCCCAGA
>NW_016998911.1:0-663 GCF_001483705.2 Eufriesea mexicana | reverse complement strand
TGTATGTGTGCAAGGATGTATATATGTATGGATGTATATATGTTTAGATTTATGGGTGTATGGGTGTATGGGTGTATGGGTGGAAGGAGGTATGGATGGACGTATGTGTGGATGGCAGTATATATATGTGGATGTATGTATTGACGTACAGATGTACGGGTGCATGAATGTATGGATGTATGGTTATATGTATGGATGTTTGTGTGGATGTATGTATGGATGAATGCATGGATGTATGTATGGTTGTTTGTACGGATGCATGCATGGATTGATGTCTGTATGGATGTTTGTGTGGATGTATGTATGGATCTATGTATGGATGTACGTAAGAATGTATGTATGGATGTATGTATTGATGAATGTATGCGTGTAAGTGTGGTTCTGTGTATTGATGTGTGTATGGATGCATGGAAGGTTGGATGGATTGGTGGATGGACAGAAGAACGTGTGTATGTATGGATGTATGTATGGATGAATGTAAGGATGTTCGCATGGGTGTATGTATGGATGTTTGTGTGGTTGTATTTATGGTTGTATGTATGGATGTATGTATGGATGTATGTAAGAATGTAAGTATGGATGTATGTATGGACGAATGTGTGCGTGTATGTATGGATCTGTGTGCTGATGTGTGTATGGATGCATGGATGGATGGACGGATGG
>NW_016998910.1:0-465 GCF_001483705.2 Eufriesea mexicana | reverse complement strand
GCGATATTAGCTGAAAATGTCAATAAAATTGGATTTTGCGGTCAGATTCTGCAGCATTGCAATGGAAATGGCACGACGATAGAATCCTTCCTACTTGTTTAAGCAAGACAGTTACCTCACCACGATATTATACGAGAGTGTCAATAAAATTGAATTTTCCATCCAGTTTCTATAGCACTGCAACAGGTAAAGCGCGCAGATAGCATCTTTCCTCCTTATTTATAGAAAAAAGTTATCTCAACACGATAATAGAAGAAAGTGTCAATGAAACTGGTTTTTCCATCCAGAGCATACCTCATTGCAATGGCTATAGCACGCCAATAGGATCTTTCCTCCTTATCTATGCAAGAATGTTAGCTCAGCCCGATATTAGTCGAAATTGACTACATAATTGTATTTTCCAGCATGGTTCTATAGCATTGCAGTGGCTATAGCACGCCAATAGAATCTTTGCTCCTTATTTAT
>NW_016998909.1:0-630 GCF_001483705.2 Eufriesea mexicana | reverse complement strand
TGAGAGAGAGAGAGAGAGACGGTCTCCCCGGCCGTAGGTTCATTGTCGCTCGCGAAGGCGGAGGTCTATCGCGTTAACACGCGTTAAAAACGCGTTAACGTTGCAGCCTCCGCCGCCCTTCGCGCGAGGAGCACGTGCTAGTCTCGCGGTCTCCCTCCGCGGCCTCCTTCAGTAGCATAACCGCCGCGTAGAAGGGGGCCACCGCATGCCACGCACCTATGCACTCCGTCATCCGCGCCACGACGACGGAGAGCGAAAGGTCCCGACCAACCACGCGACAAAGTTCCCGGCGCTCGCGAGCCCACGCCGGACATTCCTCCAGCGTGTGATGCGCCGTGTCCCGCCCTTCCCCGCAGCGGTGACACCGCGTCTCACGATACCGCTCGATATGACACAGGTACTCCACGAAGCACCCGTGCCCGGTTAGCACCTGTGTCAGGCGGAACGAGTGCCCGCTGCCGCTGCGCCCCCATGTATCCAGCACGGGGAGCACAGCATCGATCGCCCGGTGCAGCCGGCTTCTCAGCTTCCTCAGCCGAGCTCGCTAGGCTGCCATCAAAGTCTGTTGAACCCTTCGCCTCAACGAAACGGCCCCATCTTCAGGAGCACCTCCGCCGTCAGCCTGTAGGA
>NW_016998908.1:0-643 GCF_001483705.2 Eufriesea mexicana | reverse complement strand
ATAATATTGTTAGAGGGGTAGACCTCGTTTTGTTTAATTTATTTGAACCAAAGGCGAGCTTTCATATGGAATTCATTAATTTTGACAGAAGACGAGATTTTCTATGGAATTTTGTTCTTTATTCGAGTGTTAATTGGAATTATACGTGTCAAATGATGGGATTTTTGTTTCATTCTTCGGTCAAGGTTCAAAGTTTCATTTGTGCATGATAAATTTGTGAAACAACATTTGCAGATAGGTGGAACGATTTTTAATAATATTGTTAGAGGGGGAGACCTCGTTTTGTTTAACTTATATCAACCAAAGACGAGCTTTCATATGAAATTTATTAGTTTTGACGAAAGACCAGTTTTGCTATGAAACTTTATTCTTTATTCAAGTGTCAATTGGAATTACACGTGCCAAATGATGGGATTTTTATTTCATGTTACAGTGAAAATTCCAAATTCCAATTGTGTATGATAAATCTGTGAAATAGATCTCGAAATGGATAGAAGGATTTTTAATAACATTGCTAGAAGGGGTAGACCTCGTTTTACTTAACCTACTTGAGCCAAAGACGAGTTTTCCTATGAAATTAATTCACGATTTCCTATGAAATTTATTTTTGACGAACGATAAGTCTTTCTATGGCGCTTTATTC
>NW_016998907.1:0-700 GCF_001483705.2 Eufriesea mexicana | reverse complement strand
CCACGATATTAGTCGAAAATGTCAATAAAATTGAACATTTCTTTTAGATTATATTCCAATGCATTGCCGATAGCAATCGAGTGGTATCATTTCTCCTTATTTGCACAGAAAAGTGTGCTCACTACAGTAGAAGCCGAATAAGTCAATACAATTGAACTTTACGGTCAGATACAAGTACCATTCAATGGCTATAGTAAACCAATATATTCTTTTCTCCTTATTTCTGCAGTTAGTATGCTGACCACGGTATTAGTCGAAAATGTAAATATAATTGAACTTTTCAGACAGACTCTATTGCATTGCCATGGCTATAACAATCCAAAAGTATCTTTCCTCTTTATTTATCAGGAAAATGTTGCTCACAACGACATTAGTCGAAAATCGAAAATGTCAATAAAATTGAACGTTCCAGCCTGATTCTATAGCAATGCAATGGCTATAGCAAACCAATAGAATCCTTCCTCATTACTTAAGCAGAAAAGTTTGCTCACAACGATATTAGTCGAAAATGTCAAAGGAATTGAGCTTTTCAGTCAGATTCTATTGCAACGCAATGGCTATAGCAGACCAATAGTATCCTTCCTCATTATTTAATCAGAAAGGTTTGCCCACAACGATATTAGTCGAAAATGTCAACAGAATTGAACTTTTCAGTCAGATTCTATTGTAATGAATTCGCTATAGCAATCCAGAGGAGTCT
>NW_016998906.1:0-522 GCF_001483705.2 Eufriesea mexicana | reverse complement strand
AGAATCTAGCTGGAAGGCTCAATTTTGTTGACATTTTCGACTAATATCGTGGTGAGCTATCTTCCTTGCGTAACTAAGGAGGAAAATTGCATTTTGAGTGCTTTAGCCATTGCAATGAGATAGATTGTGGCTGGAAAATACAATTTTGATGGCATTTTCGACTACTACCATGGAGAGCAATCTTCCTTGCATAGGTAAGGAGGAAAGATACTTTTGGCGTGATATATCCACTTCAATGCTGTAGAATCTGGCTGCAAAATCCAATTTTATAGACATTTTCAGTTAATATCGCTGTGAGCTAACTTCCTTGCACTAATAAGGAGGAAAGATTCAATTGGTGTGCTATAGGCATTTCAAAGCTATAGATTCGTCCTGGAAAATTCATTTTTATTGACATTTTCGGCTAATATCGTGGTGAGCTTACTTTCGTGCATAAATAAGGAGAAAGGATTCTATTGGGGTGCTATAGCCATTGCAGTCCTGTAGAATCTGGCTGGAAAATACAATTTTATTGACATTTTC
>NW_016998905.1:0-499 GCF_001483705.2 Eufriesea mexicana | reverse complement strand
GGCCTGCCCAAGGCCAAGAAGATGGTTGTAGATAACAGTAGAGCGCCGATATGCACCGAATAAGAGTGCGTAACGCGAATGACAAAGCCATGCTGACCGAACTTGTCATAACCTAGATTGACTGAGCGTAACTGAAATCAACCTAACGTGCGTAGACATTTATTGCTGGCCTCCGCGGAGCCGAGCAGAAAATATTAGAGTAGTGTGGGGCACAGTAATTAATAGAATCGCAGGGTATAACAGAAAAGTGAAATCCATCCTCACCTAAACCAAACTAACGTAACCAAATGCAACGTAGCCTAACAAAACATGACTTGCCTCGACCGCCATTGCTGGCATACCCAGAGCCAAGCGGTGCATATTGGAGCAATGTATAGCGCAGGTGTCTGAAGAATACAGTGTATATCACAAAATCCGAAGCTATTCTCATGCATTCCATTCAAACGTAATATAACCAAACGCATTATAACCTAGCCTAACGAGCCGATACCACTTCTGA
>NW_016998904.1:1538-1840 GCF_001483705.2 Eufriesea mexicana | reverse complement strand
ACGAGCTCCGCCCGCGCGCTTCCCGCGACCGCCGCGAAGACTGGAGCGATGCACGGTCACGTCAAGAAGAGGAGCGGCGATAAGCAGGGCACCACTCATAAGCGGGCGCTGTCGCGGGCCGCCGTCGAGGTTTGGGTACCCGAGGGGTTGAGTCTCTCTTGCGCGGAGGCCATCCCCGCTGCAGGAGGAATTATAAATCACGCCGACCACGGGATCGAGGACTTGCGCCCCGTCGGGCCACTTCCGGCGGTCTCCTGCTGGAGGTCGGCGGACCCGAGGGCGCACAGCGAGCCGCCGCTCTC
>NW_016998904.1:0-324 GCF_001483705.2 Eufriesea mexicana | reverse complement strand
TGTTCGCATCGCCAGCAGCTGTGCGGCGGGTCACCGGCTGGTGGGTGGCGGAGGGGGTGGAAACGCCTAGCGAACACCTCCACATCACCATGATGTTGCCATCACACCTCGCACCGGCTTGGAACCACCGAGCGGGAAGCACAGCAACGCGCCGCGATGCGCGCTCTGGCGCCTCGACCGCGACCTCTTCGCTGCGGCCGTCCTGGTCGTCGCCAGGGTTGGCGGGGCCGTCAGGCGCGAAAACGATGAAGCGGGGTTTGGGGCGAAGCGGCTATGGGCGGCGATGACGCGCGCGTGCGACGTCGCCATGCCGCGGGTGAGGGA
>NW_016998903.1:0-496 GCF_001483705.2 Eufriesea mexicana | reverse complement strand
CAGAACGCAGAAATCCGCCGCATTGCAGTGGACAGCACAAATGTCAAACATACCCTGACCTAACTTGTCCAAACATGGCCTATTCAAACATAAACTAATTCAACAAAGCGTGACGAGACCAATATTGCTGGCCTTCAAAGAGTCAAGCAGAAAATATTAGAAAACGGTAGAGCGCTGAAATACGCGGGTAGCAGTGTATAGCACAAAAGTCTGGTCTACCCTATCCCAACCACACCAAAAGTAACATAACCGAACGTATCATAGCAAGACATATGGTGCTGAAACCAGTATTGCTGTCCTCCACAGGGAAAAGCAGAATGTACTAGAGCACAGTAGTGTGCAGAAATCCACCGCATTGCAGTGTGCAGCACAAAAGTCGAAGGTACCATAACCTAACAAGGCCTGATCTAACCTAACCTAACGTAGCATAGCTCAACATATCGTGCAGATACCACTGCTGCTGGCATCCACGGAGACAAGCGGAATAAAGCAGTGC
>NW_016998902.1:358-1000 GCF_001483705.2 Eufriesea mexicana | reverse complement strand
TTTCACTGACGTTTTCGACTAATACCGTCGTGAGGTAACTTTCTTGCATATATAAGGTGGAAAGATTCTATTGGCGTGCTATAGCCATTGCGGTGCTTTAGAATCTGGCTGGAAAATACAGTTTTATTTACATTTTCTGCTAATATCGTGGTGAGCTTACTTTCTTGCGTAAATAAGAAGTTAGAATACCATTGGCGTGCAACAGCCATGGCAATGCAATAGAATCTGGGTCGAAAATTCAATTTTATAGACATTTTCGATTAATATCGCGGTGAGATATCTTTCTTGCATGAATGTGGACGAAAGATTCTGTTGGCGAGCTATAACCATCGCAATGATATAGAATCTGTCTGGAAAATAGAATTTTATTGATATTTTCGTCTAATCTCGTGGCGAGCTAAGTTTCTTGCATAATTAAGGAGGAAAGAATCTATTGGCGCGCTATAACAATTGCAATGCTATAGAACCTGTCTGGATAATTCAATTTTATTAACATTTTCGACTAATACCGTGCTGAGCTATCTTTCCTGGATAAACAAGGAGGAAGGATCTTATTGGCGTGCTATAGCCATTGCAATGCTACAGAATCTGTCTGAAAAATTCAATTTTAATAACATTATCGTCTAATATCGTGGTGAGCTA
>NW_016998902.1:0-302 GCF_001483705.2 Eufriesea mexicana | reverse complement strand
GCAATGCTATAGAATCTGCCTCGAAAATCCAATTTTATTGACATTTTCGACTAATATCGTGGTGCGGTACCTTTCTTGCATAAATAAGGAGGAGAGATTCCATTGGCCAGCTATAGCCATTGCAATACTAAAGTATCCTGATGGAAAATTCAATTTTATCGACATTTTCAACTAATATCTTGTTGAGCTGACATTCTTGCATATATAAGGAGGAAAGATTCTATTGGCACCCTATAGATATTGCAATGCTATAGAACCTGTCTGGATAATTCAATTTTATTAACATTTTCGACTAATACCGT
>NW_016998901.1:0-436 GCF_001483705.2 Eufriesea mexicana | reverse complement strand
TTGACAGTTTCGACTAATATCGTGGTGAGCTGACTTCTTTGCATTGGTAGGGAGGAGAGATCCGTTCGGAGTGCTATAGCCATTGCAATGTAGCAGAATCGGGCTGGAAAATTCAATTTTATTGACATTTTCGACTAATGTCGTAGTGAGCTAACTTTGTTGCATAAAATAGGAGGAAAGGTTCTATTGGCGTGCTATAGCCATTGCAATGCTCTGGAATCTGGCGGGAAAATTCAATTTTACTGACATTTTCGACTAATGTCGTGGTGAGATACCTTTCTTTCATGAGTATGGAGGAAGTATCATATTGGGGTGCTATAGCCTATGCAATGCTATAGAATCTGCCTGGAAAGTTCAATATTATTGACAATTACGACTATTATCGTGGTGAGCTACCTTTCTTGCATAAACAAGCAGGGTAGATTCTTTTGGCGTG
>NW_016998900.1:0-847 GCF_001483705.2 Eufriesea mexicana | reverse complement strand
AATACAATTTGACTGCAGAGTTCAATTTTATTGACATTTTCGACTAATATCGTGGTGAGAAAATATTCTTTCATAAATAAAAAGGAAGGACCCTATTGGCGTTATATAGCCATTGCTATGGAATACAGTCTGCATGGAAAGTTCCATTTTATTGACTTTCTCGACTGATGTCATGGTGGGCAAACTTTCTGACATAAATAAGGAGGAAGGATCCTATTCGCGTGGTATAGCTATTGCAATACATTAGAACCCGACTGGAAAATTCGAATTTACTGACATTTTCTACTAATGTCGTGCTGAGCAGTCTCTCTCGCATAAATAAGGAGGAAAGATTCTATTGGCGAGCTATAGTCATAGCAATACACTAGAATCAGACTGGAAATTTCAATTTTATTGACATTTTCCACTAATTTACTGGTCAGCTAGCTCTCTCGCATAAATGAAGAGGAAATATTCTCTTGGCGTGCAATGGCCGTTGCATTGCAATAGAATCTACCTCAAAAGTTCCATTTTATTGACATTTTAGATCAATACAGTGGTGAGCAAGCTTTCACCCAGTCATAAGGAGGAAAGATCCTATTGAAGTCCTATAGCCATTGCAATGCAATTGAATATGTGTGGAAACTTCAATTTTACTGCCATTTTCGACTAATATCGTGGTGAGCAATCTTCCTCGCATAAATAAGGAGGATAATTTATTTTGGCGTGCAATAGCCGTTGCGATGCAATAGAATCTACCTGAAAAGTTAAATTTTATTGACATTTTCGATCAATATCGTGGTGAGTAATCTTTCACGGATACTTAATGAGGAAAGATGCTATTGGCGTGCTATAGCCATTGCAATGC
>NW_016998899.1:0-873 GCF_001483705.2 Eufriesea mexicana | reverse complement strand
AAGTGCGAGTGGCTTTGGCTTTTCTGTTACACACTGCGATCCTATGGATATCTACGCTCTACTCTACCCTAATATGGTCCGTTTGGCTCTGAAGAGGACGGCAATAGTAGTCTCAGCACGTTAAGTTGAGATATGTTACGCTTGGTTGTGTGAAGGTTGGTCATGTTAGGATGGGATAGTTTTGACCTTTGCGCCATACACTGCAATTTTGTGGATTTCTGCGATCTACTATGCTCTAATATTTTCTGCTTTGCTCTAGCGACGCACGCAATAGCGGTCTCGGCACGATAGTTTGTGATATGCTACGTTTGGTAATGCCGCGGTGGATAGGTTAGGACATGGTAGCTTCGACTTCTGTGCAATACGCCTCCTTTCGGTGGGCTCCAATGCTCTACATTACGCTACTATACTCTGTTAGGCTCTGGGGAGGCAGGTAATAGTGTGCTCGGCACGATAGGTTGAGCTAGGCTGCGTTTGGATAGGTTATGTTAGCTTGGCTTAGGTTTGGATAACTTTGCTTTTCTTAGTATAAACCGCTGTTCGGTGGATTTCTGCTCCATACTATGCTCAAGTACACTCTGCTTGGCTCTGGGGAGTCCAGCAATTGTGGCTGCGTCATGTTACGTTGTGTTGGTTACGTTTGGCCTGGCTACGTTAGGTTAGGCTGCGTAAGGTACGTTTACACTATAGTGGTATGCATTGCCATTACGTGGATGTCTGCGCTCTGCATTACTCTACTAGAATCTGGTTGTCTCTGCGGTGGTCACCAGTAGTGGGCATGGAAAGTTTTGTTGTGTTAGGTTACGTTTGGTTTGGAGAGAGTAGGCTATGTTTGGTTAGAATGGCCTTGACATTTGTGCCACATAATGCTAT
>NW_016998898.1:0-841 GCF_001483705.2 Eufriesea mexicana | reverse complement strand
CCTGGTTAGGTTAGGATATCGTTGAGTTTTGTGCTATGCATTGCTATGCGGTGGCTTCCTGCGATCTACCTGGCTTTACTATACTCTGCTCTACTCTCGCGTGGCCAACGATAGTTGTCTCGGCACGTTAGGTTTGGCTAGGGTACGCCTGGTTAACGTATGTCAGTCCGGGTTAAGTGTGGATAGCATTGCCTTTCGCGGTATATACCGTTGTTCGGTGGATTTCTGCGCCCCACAGTGCTCTAGCATGTACTGCTTGGCGGTGGGGAGGCCATCAATAGTGCACTCGGCACATTAGAATGAGATATATTATGGTCGGTTATATTGCGTTTGGTTTGGTTAGGATAGGATAGCTTTGACTCTTACGCTACACACCGATATCCGGTGGGCTTGTGCGCTCTACTGTGCTATAGTATAATCTGGATGCCTCTAGGGAGGCCAGGAATTATAATTATGGTCTCGGCACGGCAGGTTAAGGCATGCTGCGTCCGGCTGTGTTAAGTTTGGTTGGGATGGGATAGAATATCTATGACTTCTGTGCTATACACCACTATTCGGTGGACTCCTGCGCCCTACATTCCTCTAGTACAGCCTGCTTGGCTCTCGGGGGCTGGGCAGCATTGGTGGCTTCGGCACGTTACTTTGTGTTAGGTTACGCTTGGATATATTAAGTTTGGTTGTGGTAGGATAGGATATCCTTCACTTTGTGCTATACACAGCAATCCGATTGATTACGCGCTCTATTGTGCTCTAGTAAATTCTGCATGGCAATGGGGAAGCTAGTAATAGTGTCCTCGGCACGTTAGGTTGGGCTATGATACGTTCCGTTGTGCTACGTATG
>NW_016998897.1:0-381 GCF_001483705.2 Eufriesea mexicana | reverse complement strand
TTCCACAGCGATTATAGAATATTCATTGAAAACATTAGTTAACGCAATATACTGTTGACAGTAAGGTACCTAGGGCATCCAACAAAATAGCCGACAATGCGCAGTTGTCGTTGAACTAATTTCGTCTTCGACGACCTTAGATTTATTGCAATTCTAGGATAATGAAGGTATAAAGAGCTCATAGCTGGAGGTATTAGCAATTGACTATATAGTACTGAATATAGCCACCTACACAGTTCTGTAGTCAATGAACTAATCAGTTCCCTTATCATCAAATCATTTAGCAACTCCGGACGTTGAATTAACGCTGCATCTACTGCTAGTGACATTGGCAAGAATGTCGATGAAGTACTGGGTGTAGCCGTCAAAAGATTAAAGTAG
>NW_016998896.1:0-627 GCF_001483705.2 Eufriesea mexicana | reverse complement strand
ACCGAATAGCAGCAAATAGCACAAAAGTCAAGGTAGTCTATCCTAACCCAGCCAAACGCAACACGCACAATCGTAGCCAAACTAAACCTAGCACGACGACACCACTTTTCCTGGTCACCACACAGAGAAGCAAATTGCACTATAGCGCAGTAGACGGCAGGAAACCATCGAATTGCAGTGAATTACACAAGAGGCGTAGATATCCTAACTTTAACCTATCCTCATTTAACCAAACATAACGCACCATAACCCAACATGACGTGCCGCGACCACTGCTCCTGGCCTCCCCGGAGCAATGCAGAGTGTAGAAGAGGACAGTAGATCACAGAAAGACACCGAACAACAGTGTATAAGACGAAAGTAAAATCTATCCTCACCAAACTCTGCCCAACCTATCATAGCCAAACACAACCTGGCAGAAAATAACGCGCCTCGGCCTCTATTGTTCGCCACCCCAGAGCCGAGCAGTATATAGTAGAACAATAGAGGGAGCAGCAATAAACAGTATAGCAGCGTACTGTACAAAAGTCGAGGTTTCCCAAACGGAACATGGCATAGCGTAGGTTATCCAAACGTGCCATGACTCAACATAATGTGCGGCGGCCGCTATTGATGGCATTCGTGGAG
>NW_016998895.1:0-1112 GCF_001483705.2 Eufriesea mexicana | reverse complement strand
TGTGCTCTAGTACATTCTGCTTCGCTCTGTCGGGGCCACCAATGGTGTTCTCAGCTCGTTAGGTTGCGTTATGTTACGTTCGGTTTGGATAGGTTGTATCAAGCTGGGTCAGGTTATCTGCGGCTTCCGTGCAGTACCCTGCTTTTCGCAGCATTTCTGCACTCGACCCTGCCCTACCATATTCCGCTTGGCCCTGCGGAGGCCAGAAACAGCCGCGGCACGTTATGTTGAGTTGGGCTACGCTTGATTAATTCATGTCAGGTTTTTGATGGCTAGGATGGCATAGACTTCCGTGCAATACACTATCATCCATCGGGTTCCTAAGATCTGCTGTGATCTATTGTATTCTGCTTGGCTCTGAGGAGTCCTGCAGCAGCTATCGCGGCACGCTCTGATGAGATACGCTACGTTCGGTAAGGTTAGGTTAGGTCAGGTTGTGTTAGGATATCTTCGACTTTTGTGTTACTCCCTGCAAAGCGTTGGATTTCTGCGCTCTGCTGTGCTCTGGAGCATCCTCCTTGGCTCTGTGGAGGCGAGCAATGGTGGTCTCGTCAGGTTAGTCTGAGTTATGTTACTCTTGTGCCTGTGACGTTTGGCATGGTTAGGTAATGCTACATTGAGTTTTGTGCTTTACACTGCTATTCGTTGGATTTCTGTGTTCCACTGTGTTTTACTATATTCTGCTTGGCCGTAGGGATACCTGCAGCCGTGGTCGTGGCACGTCACGTTCAGTTATGCTACGTTTTTGTAGGTTAGGTTAGGTCAGGTTTGGTTATGATATCCTCGACTTTTGCAGCATAAACTGCTATTCGGTGGATTTCCGAGCCCTACATTGCTCAACTACGGAGATGCGGGAAATAGCGGTCGCGGAACGTGAGTTTAGGTTAGGCTACGTTGTGCTACGTTAGGCTAGGCTATGTTTGGTTAGGATAACATTGACGTTTGTGCTATACACTCTTTTTCGGTGTATTTCTGTGATCTACTGTGCTCTACTACATTCTGTTTGGCTCTGGGGAGTCCGGCAGCAGCGGTCACGGCACGCACGGTTCAGTTGCGCTTCATTTGGTTAGGTCAGGTTAGGTCAGGTTACGTTAGGGTACCTTCGACTCTTG
>NW_016998894.1:2506-2715 GCF_001483705.2 Eufriesea mexicana | reverse complement strand
TTGGGTTAGGATAGGTGAGCTTAGGTTAGGTTTGATTAGGTTAGGTTAGTATTGTTTGGGTTAGGTTATGTTAGGTTAGGTTTAGCTAGGTTAGCTAGGTCAGGTTAGGTCATGTTGTGTTAGGTTTCGTTAGGTCAGATCAGGCCAGGCCAGGCCAGGTGTGGTCACGACAGGTCAGGTCAGTTCAAGGCAGGGCAGGCTAGGACATT
>NW_016998894.1:0-238 GCF_001483705.2 Eufriesea mexicana | reverse complement strand
GTCAGGTCATGTTAGGTCAGGTCAGGTCAGGTCAGGTCAGGTCAGGTCAGGTCAGGCAGGTCCGGCCATGTCATGCCAGGCCAGATCTGGTCGGGTTAGGTTAGGTTAGGTTTGATCAGGCCAAGCCAGGCCAGGAAAGGTCACGACAGATGACGTCTGTTCCAGTCAGGGCAGGCTAGGACATTCCAGGTTGGTCAGGTTAGGTCAGGTGGGGTCAGGTGAGGTCAGATCACGTCAG
>NW_016998893.1:1813-2073 GCF_001483705.2 Eufriesea mexicana | reverse complement strand
GATGTATGGGTGTGTGGATGTATGCATGGATGGATGTATGTATTGATGTATGTACGGATGTATAGATGTATGCATTGATGTATGGATGGAAGGAGGTATGGATGGATGCATGTATCGATGGATGGATGTATGGATGTATGTATGTTTGGATGTATGGATGCCTATATGTAGGTATGTATGGACGGACGGTTGTATCGAAGGATGGAAGTACGAATGGATGCATGTTTGGATGTATGGATGTCTGGATGAATGCATGTGTG
>NW_016998893.1:0-254 GCF_001483705.2 Eufriesea mexicana | reverse complement strand
ATATATGGAAGTATGTATGGATGGATGTATCGAAGGATGGAAGTACGTATTTATGGACTTATGGATGCATGGATGGATGAATGGACGGGTGTATGGATGGATGGATGTAAGGATGTATGGACGTATATATGTGTGGATTTGCGAATGGATGAATGGAAGTATGTTTGGATGTATGTGACGATGGATGGATGTATTGATGGATGGATGTGTTTATGTAGAGATTTATGGAATGCATGAATGTGTGGATGTATGGA
>NW_016998892.1:0-713 GCF_001483705.2 Eufriesea mexicana | reverse complement strand
GTTCGGTATTGGTCAGGGTAGGTTAAGTTTGGTTAGGGTTGCTTTGACGTTTGTGCTATACACAGCTATTCGGTGGACTTATGCGCTCTACTGTGCACTAGTATATTCTGCTTGGCTGTGGGGAGGCTAGCAGTAGTGCTCTCGGCACGTTAGTTTGGGTTCGATTGCGTTTGGTTAGTCTGTTAGGTGAGGCTGGGATAGCGTTTGTTTTTGAGCTACACACAGATAATCTATGGACTTCGGCGCTCTACTGCGCGCTATCACAATCTGCTTGCTTCCGGGGTCGCCAGGAGTGGTGGTCGCGGCACGTTACGTTGAGTTCGATTCCGCTCGGGCATATAAGGTTATTCTGTGTTTGTTTGGGATAGCTTTGACCTTCGTTCTGCCCGCTGCTCTTCTATGGACTCCTGCTCCCTAATTTGCCCTATCACGCTCTTCTTGTCTCCGGGGACGCCAGGAATGGTGGACGCTGCACGTTAGGTGGAGCTTTGCTACATACGGTTAGGTAAGGTGTGGTTAGGTTTGGATGGGATAGCTCTGACTTTTGTGATATACATTGCAATTTGGAGGACTTCTGCGCTGTACCGTGCTCCAATATGGTCTCGGCTTGGAGAGGACAGCAGCGATGGTCTCGGCATGTTACCTTGTGCTCTGTTACGTTTGTTCATGATACGATTTGTTACGTTAAGAAAGTTTAGATTTAACTTCTGTGG
>NW_016998891.1:0-718 GCF_001483705.2 Eufriesea mexicana | reverse complement strand
CTAACCTTACCAATCATAGCATAGCCCAGAATATCTTGCAGCGACCACTGCTCCTGGCCCCCACAGCCAAGCAGAATGTGATAGAGCACAGTAGGTCACACAAACACACCGAATAGCTGTGCGTAGCACGAGAGTCAAAGCTTTCCTGATCAAACATCGCTTAACATGTCATAACCAAACGTAACCAAATTAAATCTGGCGATTCGCGACCGCTATTGCTCGCATCCAGAGTGTGGAGCAGAGTTTAGTAGAGCAATGTAGAGCCCAGAAATCGACCGAAGGGTAGTATATGGCACAAGAGTCAAAGATACCCTAACCATGCCTGCCTAACCTACCCTAAGGAAACGTAACATAACTCAGGCTAACGAACCTGTACCGCCATTTCTGGCCACCCCAGAGCCAAGCAGAACATATTGGAGCGCACTAGGGCGTAGAAATCCACCGAGCGGCAGTGAATGGCACGAAGGTCTGATCCTAGCATAACCGAACTTGTCATACGCAGACGTAGCCAAACTAAACTTAACGCGCCGAGAACACTATTGCAGGCCTCCCCAGATCCAACCTAAGAATATAGGAACGCAGTAGAGCGAAATGTCGGTGGATAACAGTGTATAGCACAAATTTCTAAACTCTCGTGTCTTAACCTCACCAAGCAAAAAATAACGTAGCGTGGTATAGCTCAACCTAACGTGTCGAGAACAATATTGCTGGCATCCCT
>NW_016998890.1:0-535 GCF_001483705.2 Eufriesea mexicana | reverse complement strand
CACGATATTATTCGAAAATGTCAATAAAATTGACCTTTCAAGTCAGATTCTAGTGCATTGCAACGGCTATAGCACGCCAATAGCTTCTATCCTACTTATTTATGCTAGGAAGCCTGTTCACCACGATATTCGTCGAAAATGTCAATGAAATTGAACTTTCCTGTCTGGATGTGTTGCATTGCAGTGGCACAGCACGCCAAAAGTATCTTTCCTCCTTATGGACGCAAGAAAGCTTGTTCGCCATGATGTTAGTTGAAAATGTCATTAAAATTGAACTTTCCAGACCGACGCTATGGCATAGCAATGTCAACAGCACGCCAATAGGATCTTTCCACCTTATTTATGTCAGAAAGTTTGCTCACCACGATATAAGCCGAAAATGTCAATAAAATTATATTTTCCAGGCAGATTCTATAGCATTGCAATGGATACAGCACGCCATTAGGACATTTCCTCCTTATTTATGATATAAAGCTTGCTCACCACGATATTAGCGGAAAATTTCAATAAAATTGGTATATCCAGTCAGTCTCTT
>NW_016998889.1:0-1079 GCF_001483705.2 Eufriesea mexicana | reverse complement strand
AATAATAAATGTGAGATATAATATCACATGTATACAAAAAACAATATTAAATATCATTTAAATTATACAGTGCAGGAAAATTAAATATTATCACTACATCGATGCATATTTATTATTCAGAAATATAGTTTTATTATTTGTGTGATTTAATGTAAATTTTATTTGATTTACATTAATTTTACTAAATTTGTTAAGTTTCAGTGCTGTTAAAGAAAAGTGTTAGTAATTCTGGTTCAGTTAAATTTGTCTTCTTCCCGAGGAAAGTGGCCAGTATTTTTGCATAGAAATCCGATGGGGCGCGAGTAGAATCAATGGCCGCGTATCATTTCCTCCAGGACGTCTTCAGCGACTGTTTAATCAGGATTCAATGTCGCGTGCTATGCCAGCAAACGTTTCGGACGCGATCTTTGTTCTTACTCGGCTTATTTATCTCTGGCCCACTTTGGAGCATTCTTTGCTCGAATATGGTAACCACTCGTTCACCATTCCCATTCTATTGTTATTCTAACCAGCGAATATCGTATGCCAGATACGAGGTACATTTCCATGCTAGACATCTCGTCGGCTATTGAAAATGATTCAACCAAACTATCCACGTTACAACTATCGACTACATCGACGCCATTTACCGTAAATTCCAGAAATATTTCCCTATTCCGTGTTAATCACGCGGAATGATTACCATTGATAGCTTTTACTCGGGACACCTTGTATATACCGAGAGAGAGAGAAAGAGAATCAAAAGGAATGCTATCGAAATTGTATCGAAATTAAAAAAGATAAATACTCAATTAAAATTTGCAAATTAAATAATTAATTTAAAGATAAATTTCTTAAAACTATATGCAATGCAAAAGAGACGTTGAAAAATATCTGGATAATTATTCGACGATTTTCCAATATTCCACAAAAATCTACATTTCGACGTTTAATTTAATTTAATTTATTTGTAGATAGCCTGGAAGCCATTTATGTACGTAACTATGTAAATATAAAATTGCATGCGATAATTAATTTGAATTTTTTAATTAAATAATTAATTTAAAGATAAATTTATTAAAACTATATACAATGCAAAA
>NW_016998888.1:0-635 GCF_001483705.2 Eufriesea mexicana | reverse complement strand
GTCCATACATACATCCAACCATCCATGCAGAAACCCATACACTCATCCATACATACATCCATACATCCATCAATCCATAGATCCATCCACTCATAAATCCATCCATCCATACATCCATACAGATATTCATCCATTCGTACATGCATCCGTATATCCATACATTCGTACATCCATACACACATACTTCCATACATCCGTCCGTCCATCCATACGTCCATACAACCGTACATCCGTTCATTCGTACATCCATACGTCCATACATCCATACATCCATACATGCATACATCCATACATTCTTAAATCCATACATCCATATTCCATACATCCATACATCCATCCATACATACATCCATTCATCCATACATCCATACATTCATACATCCATACATCCACAAATCCATCCACCCATACCTCCATTCATCCATACATCCATCAATCAATACACCCATACATATATACAAACATACATACATACATCCATACATCCATCCATACAAACATCCATCAATTCGTACCTCAATCCATCCATACATCCATTCATCCGTACATACACTCATCCGTACATCCGTCTCTCCATACCTCAATCCATCCATACAACCATCCATCCATACGGCCACCAATCCATTCATTCATCC
>NW_016998887.1:0-579 GCF_001483705.2 Eufriesea mexicana | reverse complement strand
CTAACCTTTCTGAACCTTATCATATCAAACGCAGCATAGCTCAACGTAACGTGCCGCGAACACAGCTCCTGGCCTCCCCAGTGTCATGCAGAGTGATGTAGATCTGAGTAGTTCACAGAAATCCGCCGAATATCACTACATGTCACGAATGTCAGAGCTGTCCTAGCCAAACTTTGCCAAACCTAACCTAACCAATCATAACGTAGTACAAACAAACTTACCACTGCCACTACTTCTCGCCTCACCAGCGTCTAGCGGAGTATAGTAGAACGATGTACCGCGCGGAAATGCACCGAATAGCAGTGTATACCACAGAGGTCAAAGAAATCATTACAATACCTTCCTAACCAGGCCCAAAGTAACGTAACATAGCTCAACCTAACGTGCCGCGACCACTGCTGCTGGCATCCCCATATTAAAGCAGAGTGTAGTAGTGCACAATGGATTACAGATATCCATCGAATAATAGTGTATAGCAGGAAAGACGGTGATATCCTTACCGTACTTGCACAGCCAAACCTAACCAAATGTAACGTAACTCAACCTAACTTGCCCCTACCACTATTGCTCGCTTCCCCA
>NW_016998886.1:0-674 GCF_001483705.2 Eufriesea mexicana | reverse complement strand
ACACCAGGGCCAACCACCACAAACTAGAGCACAGTAGATCGCAGTAATGTACCGCATTGCATTTTACAGCACAAGAGTGTGAGACAACCTAGTCCTGCCAGTCCTAACCCAACCTAACCGAACGTAGCACAACAGAACATTTGGTGCCGAGATTATCTTCGCTGCCCACCGTAGAGACAATCACAGATTAGAGCAATATGGAGCGCAGAAATCCTTCGAATGGCAATGTATGGCACAAAAGTCTGAGTTTCCCGAATCCTAACCTATCCACACGTAACATGACCATACGCAGTCTGTCATCCTAACGTGCCGAGACCAATACTGCTGGCCTCCCCAGAGACGAGCCCTACATACTAGAACACAGTTGGACGCAGGAATACACCGAAAAACAGCGTACACCACGTAAGTCGAAACTATCCAAACCTAAGCCAGACCAACATAACCTAAGCTAACATAGCCTCATAAAATCTAACGTGCCGAGACCACTATCACTGACCTCCCCATAGACGGGAATTTAATAGCGGAGCAATCTAGGGTGCAGAAATCCTCCGAAATGTGGTGCATAGCACAAAAGTCAAAGCCATCATAACCAAACATAACCTAACCGAACCTAACCGAAAGTAACGTAACTCAGACAAACGTACCACGACTACCATTGCTGAACTCCCCACAGA
>NW_016998885.1:0-394 GCF_001483705.2 Eufriesea mexicana | reverse complement strand
GTGGCTCTGCGGAGGCCAGCAATTGTAGCCACGGCACGTTTGTTTGATTTAAATTACTTTTGGTTATTCTTGGTTCTGTTAGGTTCGGTTAGGTTAGCATCGGCTTTCGTTCCGTGCACTGTTATTCCGTGGGCTTCATTGCTCTACTGTGCTCTATTATACTCGGCTTGGCTCTTGCGAGGCCAGGAATACTGGTCGCGGCACTTTATGTTGTGCTATAATACGTTTGGTTAGGTTACGTTGGTTTGGGTTTGCTCCGGGTAGCTTCGACTTCACAGCTATGCACCGCGATTATATGGATTTCTGTACCCGACTCACTGCTCGGCCCTTGGGTGGGCAGTAATAGTGGTCGCGGCATGTTAGGTTGAGTTATGTCTCGTAACCAAATATTATG
>NW_016998884.1:0-554 GCF_001483705.2 Eufriesea mexicana | reverse complement strand
TGCAATGCCTATAGCACGCCAACAGAATCTTTCCCCCTGATTTATGGAAGAAAATTAGCTCACTACGATATTAGCCGAAAATGACAATAAATTTGAACCTTCCAGCCAGATTCTTCGGCATTGCAATGGCAATAGCACGCCAATAGGATCTTTCCGTGTTATTTACGCAAGGAAGGTAGCTAACAACGATAGTAGTCGGAAATGTAAATAAAATTGAATATGCCAGGCATATTCTATATCATTGCAATGGCTATCGTACGCCAAAAGGATCCTTGCTCCTTACTTATGCAAGAAAGATAACTCACCGCTATATTATTCGAAAATGTCAATAAAATTGAATTCTCCTGCAAGACTCTACAGGATTGCAGTTGCTATAGCACGCCAAAAGTATCCTTCCTCCATACTTATGCCAGGAAGCTAGCTCACCAAGATATTAAACGAGAATGTCAATAAAATTGGACTTTCCAAACCGATTCTGCAGCATTGCAATTGCTACAGCACGCCAAAAGGAACTTTCCTCCTTACCTATGCAAGGTAGTTGGCTCACCACGATA
>NW_016998883.1:0-869 GCF_001483705.2 Eufriesea mexicana | reverse complement strand
TTAGACATCTTGCATATGTATGTTGGAAAAACAACAAAGGTAACAAAGAAATTAAATGTTACAACTGTAGCAGATTAGAATAAAAATCAGTAAAATTTCTAGGATTAAGAAGAAAAGGCGAGGCTTAAGACATATACTCTCCATGTGGGACATGTAAGAAGGCCAATTATTTGGAAAAAATCATTCTGATATATGTGTGGGCCTATAGAACCAGAGACATGGAACAGAAATAGGTATGCAATGACAATCTTGGACTTAACTAATTTTGTGTTGATATATTTTATGGAATCATGTATTGAAGTGTTACAGAGATTGTTTAAGTATGTTGCAGCAGCAGAAGCAAAGCGGAATAACACAAAGACTTAGATGCTATAATGGAGAGAGGTGTGTTTATCAGTTTGTGTTTATCAGTCTGGAATACAAGAATTGATGCAGACAGAAAGTAATTATACTGGATTATACGACACTGTAAACATCTCAACTGAATGGAAAGGTTTAATCGAACATTATTGGATAACACACGAGCACACCTGTATGACTGGAATGGAAAAGAAATTGTGGATGGAAGCTGTGTATTTTGCAACTTATCTACAGAATAAAAGTTCTGCAACACGAGTGAATACAACTGCATATAGAAAGTGAGTAACAGAAAAATCTCACATATAAATTACACGTTTTTGGAGAAACTAATATTTTTCGAAAACTATCAGTAATAGAGCAATTTTGTTTGCAGATTTGTGTCAAGGAAAGTAAACTCTGCAAAAATTACACAATGAATATTACAGATTAAGTTTTGCTTTGTACAGTATAGTTAAATAAAAGATACAGCTTAATCTTTGCACCAAGTGTTTGATTCATTTTAATATTAG
>NW_016998882.1:0-844 GCF_001483705.2 Eufriesea mexicana | reverse complement strand
GGCGAGATTTTTTACTGATTTTTGGACGAAAAATTTGGCTCTAACATCGAAAGGAAAAGGTCTGGATATTTCGATGGCGGCCGAATCGATTGCGGGATGAATCAAACCAAACCGAAGGTACGTACCTGTCATGTGTTCAAATTGCGTGGGTGTAGGTCACGTGGTTCGGATTTTACGGCGATTCAAAGTGGGACTAAGTGTGTGTAAATTTCGAGTTCCTTTTGATGATGCTGCAAGCTTCCTTGTAATGCTAGGAGTGCGAGCTTTGAGCACGTGAGAGCTCACAGTGTGCGCTTTGAGCACGTATGCGGTTCGCGAGCTTTCGAGCTTGCGAGATTTTTTTCTGATTTTTCGACGAAAAATTTGGCTCTAAGGTCGAATGGAGAAGGTCTAGATTTTCTCGATCGTGGCCGATTCGATTGCGGGATGAATCGCACCAAACCGCAGGTAGGTACCTGTCATGTGTTAAAATTGCGTGGGTGTATGGATTTTACGGCGTTTCAAAGTGGGACTATGTGTGTGTAAATTTCGAGTTACTTTTGATGCTGCTGCAAGCTTCCTTGCAGTGCCAGGAGTGCGAGCTTTGAGCACGTGAGAGCTCACAGTGTGCGCTTTGAGTACGTATGCGTTTCGCGAGCTTTCGAGCTTGCGAGATTTTTTACTGATTTTCCGACGCAAAATTTGGCTCTAAGATGCAGTGGAAAAGGTCTAAATTTTCCGATGGCTGCCCAATCGATTGCGGGATGAATCAAACCAAACCGCAGGCACGTACCTGTCATGCGTTAAAATTGCGTGGGTGTAGGTCACGTGGTTCGGATTCTAGGGCGTTTCAAAGTGGGACTAA
>NW_016998881.1:0-674 GCF_001483705.2 Eufriesea mexicana | reverse complement strand
GTGCCACGGCCACTATTACTTGCGTCACCAGGGACAGGCGGAAAATGATAGAGCATCAGTACAGCCATGAAGTCCATAGGATAGATGTGTAGAGCACAAGGGTCAAAGCTATCCTAATAGGTAACCTAATCCGACCAAACGTAATCTAACTTATGCTATCGCGACGCGACAAGTTTTGTTGTCCTCCAAAGAGCCGAGCAGAGAATTAAAGAGGAGAGTAGAGCGCTGAAATCCAGAGAATCGCAAAGCAAAGCAGAAAATTCGAAGCTCTCCAATCTTGTCCATAGCTAATGTAACATGACCAAACGTAGCGTATGACAACCTAACTAGGCGAGACTGCTATCTCCGTCCTCCTATGAGGAAAGCAGAATGAACTAGATCACTGTAGAGCGCAGAAACCAACGGCAGTGCAGTGTACAGCACAAGTCCAGAGACATCCTAACCATACCTGATATAACCTAACCAAACCAAACGAAGCATAACAAAGCATAGCATACCATGGCCAATATTGCTGTCTTTCCCGAAGCCAGGCTGAACATATCAGATAACAGTATAGCACAGAAAAGCACGGAAAAACAGTGTACAACGCAAAAGTCAAAGCTATCCCCTCATAGCCCAAACAATTGTAATATACACAAACGCAACATAATTCAACATATCGAGCCGAGACCGCT
>NW_016998880.1:0-626 GCF_001483705.2 Eufriesea mexicana | reverse complement strand
TATTTTATTATTATTCTTTTTATTTTTATTATATTAGTTAATATATCTGAGAATTATATGACATTAGTTTTAAAATTAATGCAAACATTTAGATGGAACCATTATGTCATGTACAAGTATTGTATAATAAGTAACAATTATAACAAAGGTGGTTTCTATCCGTTAAAGTAAAAAGAAAATTCACGTAAACGTATGCTGGACGTGACTTTGTGTTCAAGTTACAATTTACTTCTCCTTGTAACGATCAATTTTGCGGATAGATAAATAGACCGGAATTAGATATTGGCTTTCTGTCCTTCTGAATGATTTGTGATTTCAGGTATATGAGATCAAACGAATGTATAAACGTTATTATATCAAAATTAAACTTACTATTTATTTCTTACGATATTGAAACGGTAAAGTTTCGCCATATGATAATGTTCGCTACGAAATAATTTGCGTATGTTCACATAAATATTTTGTTTTTTATTTCAACGTGCGGAATCTGTTTGCTTTCAATGCACTTCCCACATATTACAAAACTGTCCATATATTAGGTTGGTAACTAAGTGATTGCGGATTTTAAATAAGAAGGAAAATGCAAAATTTTTTGGTGAATTTCAGATTTTGGTATCGTCTGGGCT
>NW_016998879.1:0-676 GCF_001483705.2 Eufriesea mexicana | reverse complement strand
AGATATATTTCTGTTGCGAAAAATTCCAAATTTCTATAATTAATTTATGAACTGAACAATTATAATTATATTATTATAATTTATGAACAACAATAATGAATTAAATAACAATGAATTCATATCCAGACTTATATTAGAAGTTTCGCTGAGGCTGTGTCTTCACGATGCAATTACAAAAGTTGTTGAATTAATTATAGATGAACATTAAGTCACAGATGAAAGCGAGTGATTTTGCTTGGTAAAAAGAAAATGAAACTACGATGGTTATATATTTATGTAGCTTTTATTCATTTTGGAAGTTTCACATATACACGTTAATTATTAACAATATAATTCTTCGTTTCTTTTTTTATATCTCTCAATTTATTTTTTATCCTTTCCTTCATTACTCTGAAAATATAAATATAAGACAGTCAATAAAAATTCCTACTTTCTGTAACTTTGTTATAACGTAAACAATAAAGTAATCTTCCTCTTTCTTTGTAACTTCTAATTCTTCTAGAGTTTTCACTTCGTCGTCACCTTCTCAATCGCTAACACGGTCTGCCTTCCTTTTTTTATTTGCAAGTCCAGGTGGTTCAACAGCTGGTTGTGAGCTTAAATGGTCATGAGTTGATTTGTCCTTACCACTAAACTTTTTATTTAATATCACAGATTCTTCTTCATCTTCCTCTGC
>NW_016998878.1:0-503 GCF_001483705.2 Eufriesea mexicana | reverse complement strand
TAACGCAATATAACGTGCCACAACCACTGCTGCAGGCACCCAAAGGCCAAACACAATATTGTAAAGCACGATATATCACAGGAGTCGACCACATAATAATGTATAGTACGAAAGTCAAAGCTACCATAACCAAATTTAACCCAAACTAGTCAGACCTAACGTAACCTTGCTCAAACTATCGTGCTACGACCACGACTGCTCGCTCCCCAGATGCGAAAGGAGTGTAGCAGAGCAACGTAGAGCGCAGAAATCCATCGAGTGTCAGTGCATAGTGCAAAAGTCAATTTAGCCCACCCTAACCTAGCCAAACGTAACACACCCAGACGTAACGTAACTCAACCTGTCATGGCGAGACCACTACCGCTGGCCTCCACAGGGATAAGCAGAAGGTACTAGAGCACAGTAGAGCGCACGAATCCACCGTGTTTGAGTGCACAAATGCCGTAGATATAACGTGCCGCGAACGCTGTTGCTGGCATCCTCAGAGCCAAGCAGATTATAGT
>NW_016998877.1:0-329 GCF_001483705.2 Eufriesea mexicana | reverse complement strand
AGGTATTCGGTAGATTTCTGGAATCTAATGTGCTCCAATGTGCTCCGCCTGGCCCTGGGAATGCCAGCGATAGTGGTCTCGTCACGTTACGCTTAGATACACTTCGTTTGGGTGGGTCACGTATGGTTATGTTAAGTCAGAATATGTCCGAATTCTGCGCCATACACTGCTATGCGGTGGATTTTTACGCTCTGCTGTGCTCTAGTATATGCTGCTTGGCTCTGGGGGGGGGGGCAGCAACAGTGGCCTCGGCACGTTAGGTTGAG
Organism: Eufriesea mexicana; assembly: GCF_001483705.2. Classification (NCBI taxonomy): domain Eukaryota; kingdom Metazoa; phylum Arthropoda; class Insecta; order Hymenoptera; family Apidae; genus Eufriesea; species Eufriesea mexicana. The sequence goes on along the minus strand of NW_016998877.1, from coordinate 63 downwards.
ATGTGCCACGATCGGTTATGTTATGTTTGGTGAGGATAGGATAGGACAGTTTAGATATCTGCT
>NW_016998876.1:0-705 GCF_001483705.2 Eufriesea mexicana | reverse complement strand
GGAAGATTTCTGCGCTTTGTTGTCCTCTTGTATATTCTGCTTGGCTCTGCGGAAGCCAGCAATTGTGGTCTAGGCGCGTTAGGTTGGTCTATGCTACTTTCGGTTATGTTACGCTTTTTGACGTTAGGATAGGACAGCTTGGAGTTTTGTGCTGTACACAGCTATCCGCGGATTTCTGCGCTCATCAGTGTACTACTATTTTCTGCTTGGATCTTGGGAGGCCAGCAATAGTAGCCACTGCACGTCAGGTTGGGGTAGATTACCTTCGGATGGGTCAGGTTAGGTTAATCTTGGACAGGTTTACCCAGTCTATCGTGCTATACACTGCTTCCCGTACGATATCTGCGCTCCACTGTGCCCTCCTTTATTCTGCTAAGCCCTGAGAATGCCAGCAGTATTGGTCTCTGCACGTTAGGTTGAATTACGTTACGTATGTTTAGCTTAGGTTAGACGATGTTCGGTAAGTGTAGCTTTGGCGTTTGTGCTATACACTGTCTTCGGGTGGACCTCTGCGCTCGACAGTGCCCCACCATATTCTGCTCGGCTCTGAGGAGGCCACCAAGAGTGGTCTCGGCTCGTTACGTTTAGGTAGTCAGCTTTTAGTTAAGCTGGGTTATCCAGAGTTAGGTCCGGGAAGATATGACTTTTGTGTTGTACACTGCGGTTCTATGGATTTCTGCGCTCTACTTTCCTATAGTAAGCTTT
>NW_016998875.1:0-628 GCF_001483705.2 Eufriesea mexicana | reverse complement strand
GGCACGTTAGGTTTACTTACTTCACGTCTGGTTGGGGTAGATTATGTGTGGTTAGGTTAGGATATCTTTGACTTTTGTGCTGTAAATTGCTGACTGGTGGCTTTCTGCGCTCTACTGTGCTACACTATGCTCTGCCCGACCCACGGGGGTCAGTAATCGTCGTCTCGGCACGTTTAGCTGTGTTAGGCTGCGTTTGGTTAGGCAATATTAGTTTAGGTTGGGTTCGGATTTCTTTGATGTGATATAAACTGCTTTCTGGTGGACTTCTGCGCTCTACAGTGCGCCAGTGTGTTCTGCTTGGCTCTGGGAAGGCCAGCGATATTGATATCGGCAGGTTAGGTTGGGCTATGTTACGCTTCGCTTGGCTAGGGTAGGATAGGGTTAAGTTAGGATATCTTAGTCTTTTGTGGCATACACTACAATGCGGCGGATTACTGCAGTCCTCTGTACTCTCGTATATTCCGCTTGGCTCTGGGATGGTCATGAATAGTGTTCTCGGCAAGTTAGGGTGAGTCATGCTTCGTTTCGCTATGGTAGGTCAGCAAAGCTTGGTTAGGATCTATTCAATCTCTGTGCTATGCACAGCAGTTCGGTGGATTTCAGCGCTCAACATTTCTATATTGTACAC
>NW_016998874.1:0-1520 GCF_001483705.2 Eufriesea mexicana | reverse complement strand
GGTACTTGTAAAAATTCCTAAACTTTGCTTTACCTTTATAAACTTAATCCGCTAGAACGGCGGAGGGTCGTCTGTTCTCCGGGTTTGCAGTCGCAATATAAAATATATGAGCATAAATATATAAGCATTAGAATAAAAATCATGATATAAACACGCTCTCCTGAACGGATCAATCCTTGAATTACTGTTTAAAATCATGATATAAACACGCTCTCCTGAACGGATCAATCCTTGAATTACTGTTTCGACGTTCCTAGGCTTTCGTTCTTCGCTTGCATTCGTCTCTGTCATAAGCATCCCTTAGATTAGATCCTCTTGCACACGGTCACTTTTAACAATAAGCCCAAACACTCTTGATATTCTTTCAAGGCCGTACTTATTCCTTCTCTACGTTAATATATCAAATTTAAAATTACCTAATAATGTATGGAATATCGAAGAAAAATAATTCTACGTCTTAATTTGCATATGATTTCTCATTTACTATTTTAAAGATATCGTCGACTCTATGACAGAGAGTCTTCGAATGACTATTTTTCTGTATCGAAAAAATCGTCGAGTGCAAAGGATTTGAAATCAAGGATTTTGGACTTTCAAAGGATTTTAAATCAGGATTTCACGAACGTTGCTAAATACGAAGCCCATTGATCCTGAGCGTTGCAGAGGGAACGCAAACACCGTGGTCGCGGGCCTAAAACGCGAGGATCGAAGGGAGCCATCAACACCAGGAAGTCCGATAATACGGCGCACGACCCCGAGAAAAGAGATTAGGCCTGAGCAAGCCTCTCATAATCCGAACGTAAAGCAGATCCAGCGATGGAGAGTCGCTCACGGCGAATCCTGACCGCGGTTATACACCAGGCCGATTCTAATCGAATTAACTGAACTTTCACCCGGCCCCGTAGTCACCTAACGACCGGTCCGCAGCAATTACCAGGCCCTCGTGTTTCGATCATCTCCGTTTCTTCCTCTCCCTGTCCATTTGCCCCTCTAGCGTTCCGGAGTTACGAGTTTTCCCTGCACGCTGCTTGCTCTCGTTTCTCTCACTTTTGTTCCCCTGGATTTGCCTTTTGGTGTGGGTATGAGATAGAGAGAGAGAAAGAGAATCGAGGATTGATCTGGATCGTTGGTTGGTCGGAGGTAGATGGCTAGATGGGATCATTCTGGTGACAATGTACTTAGGTACCTCTAACTTTCGAATCTTCGCGTTCAGTCGAGTTAACGAGAGAGCATAGCGTTGGAACCCGGATTTCAATGTACAATATGGGTTCTATGAACAAGGCTACGTTGGAAAAATACAAGTCGACGGAGAGGAAAAAACTAAAACTCAAACTGAAACTGACTTTTCGCAAATTTTATGGATGCGTATATAATGTTAGTTTTTGGTGAGGTGAAGATGACCATTGGCCCTTAGTGCGTTGCAGGAAAGAAGTCATCTGAGCAACTTGTAGGACCGAATCCTCGCCAACCCAATCATTCTAACGTCATGGCAGAAGTAGAGTAAAACGCTTCCCTTATTG
>NW_016998873.1:0-433 GCF_001483705.2 Eufriesea mexicana | reverse complement strand
TCTCCCCTGATATGTTCTACTTGGGTGCGTGGACGTCAGCAATAGAGGTCTAGGCACGTTAGGCTAAGCTAGGCTACGTTTGGCTAGGATAGGGTATGCTACTTTGACCTTTATGCTATACGCTGCTATTCGGTGTATTCCTGCGCTCTAATGTCCTCTAGTATGCTCTGCTCGGCTCCCATGTGGCCACTGATAGTGGTCTCGGCGCGTTAGCCTGAGTAAGTTAGCGTTTCCTTAATTTAGGTTGGGCAGGCTCGGCTAGGATTTCTTTGACATTTGCGCTATAAACAGCTATTCGGTGGATTCCTGCGGTCTACATCGCTCTACTATACTCTGCTCGACTCTGGGGTGGAGAGCAATAGTGGTCGCTGCACGTCAAGTATAGTTAGGTTACGTTTGGTTGGGTTAGGTTCGGATATGTTTGGCTAGGGTA
>NW_016998872.1:0-464 GCF_001483705.2 Eufriesea mexicana | reverse complement strand
TAATATGGTGGTGAGCTAACTTTCTTCCATAAACCAGGAGGAAAGATTCTGCTGGCATGCTATAGGCATTGCAATGCTGTAGAATCTTGCTGGAAAATTCAATTATATTGACATTTCGTCTAATATCGTGGTTAGTTAACTTTCTGGCATAAATCAGGAGGAAAGATCCAATTGGCGTGATATTGCCATTGCAGTGCTATGGAATCTGGATGGAAAATTCAATTTCATTGACATTTTCGACTAATATCGTGGTGAGCTAGCTTTCTTGCATAAACAAGGTGGAAAGCTTGTATTGGCAAGATATAACAATTTCAATGCTATAGAATCTGGCTGGAAAGTGCAATTTTATTGTCATTTGCGACTAATATCGTGGTGAGCTAACTTCCTTCTATATATCAGGTGGAAAGATTATGTTGGCATGCTATAGGCATTGCAATGCTATAGAATCTTGCTCGAAAATTCAG
>NW_016998871.1:0-562 GCF_001483705.2 Eufriesea mexicana | reverse complement strand
TCAAAAAGGATTTGAAACTATAACATATTTTCTAGGCATTGAGGTTCGTATATTTCAATTTTTTTGAAAATTAACAAAATCACAGCTTTTTATAGTCGATCTATCAAATTTTTACGAAAAATTTCGTCGTTTTTTTATTAATAACTTTTAAAATTGTTAACAATTTAAAAAAATCGAACGTCAGTGCTTAATAAATGTTGTAATAAAAATATATGCAAAATTTAATAATATTCGGTCGATTAGCTCTCGAGATATTTTGCACATCGTTTTTAGAAACATATTTTCAAGAAAACGCGTTTAAAGTTACGAAATGTAACTTTTCATACGTATTCTTCATTTTTCGCTAATCAGTCATTGCTATCTCGTACATATGACCACCTGCTTTGATTCTAGTCTATTGCACGGCTGATAAACTGGATCTACGGGCGATTCGACTCTTTTACAGTCTTTAAACGATCGTTTATTAGGTATTTTAATCATTTCTTCGTCGAGTATGATACAGCGTAGCAGCTATTGGTCACCTGGTTTTGCATATCTGGATAAAGTCGACTTCGGTACTGGT
>NW_016998870.1:0-648 GCF_001483705.2 Eufriesea mexicana | reverse complement strand
CGTGGTGAGCTAACTCCATTGTATACGTAAGGAGGAAGAATTCTATTCGCCTACAATTGCCATTGCAATGCTATAGAATCTGGCTGGAAGATTCAACTTTTTTTACATTTTCGACTAGTATCGTTGTTAGCTAATCTTCTTGCATAAATAAGGAGGAAAGATTCTATTGGCGTGCTATAGCCACTACAATCCTATAGAATCAGGCTGGAAAATTCAATTTTATTGACATTTTCGCGTTATATCGTGGTGAGCTAACTTTCTTGCTTAGATTCTTTCTTGCTTAGATAAGGAGGAGGGACACTATTGGCGTGCTATGGGCAATGCAATGCTACAGAATCTGCCTGGATAATCTAATTTTATTGACATTTTCAGCTAATATCGTGGTGAGCTAACTGCCCTGCATAAATCAGGTGGAAGGATTCCATTGGCGTGCTATAGCCGTTGCATTGCTACAGGATCTGGCTGGAAAATTCAGTTTTACTGACATTTTCGACTAATATCGTGGTGAGCTTACCTTCTTTCATAAATAAGGAGGAAGGATTCTATTGGCGTGCTACAGCCATTGCAATGCTATAGAAACAGGCAGGAAAAATCAATTTTATAAACATTTTCGACTAATATCGTGGTGAGCTAATTTTCTTGCATAGA
>NW_016998869.1:0-852 GCF_001483705.2 Eufriesea mexicana | reverse complement strand
GGATGTATGGATGGATGTATCCGCGGTTGGATGGATGTATGGATGTATGTGTGTATGAATCGTTGTATGTGTGGATGTACGTATGGATGTATGTATGGATGTACGTATGGGTATATGTATGGATGTATGTATGGATGTATGGTTGGAGGTATGAATGTATGTATGTATGTATGTGTGAATGTATGTACAGATGTATGTATGGATGGATGTTTGTATGGGTGTTCGTATGAATGTACTTATGGATGGTTGTATGGATATATTTAAGGATGTGCGTGGGGATGTATGTATGGATATATGGATGGTCGTGTGAATATACTGATGGAAGAACGAATGGATGGATGAATGGATGGACGCACGGGTTGATTGGTGAATGGACGGATGGATAGATGGATTGAATGATGGATGGATGGATGGATGGTTGTGTGGTGGTACGGAGGTATGTATGTATGGATGTATGGATGGATGGCTGTATGGGTGGATGTATGCATGCATGGCTGGTTGTATGGATGGTTGGATTTATGAATGTATGCATGGATGTATGGATGGATGGATGTATGGATGGATTGAAATGTGGATGTACGTATGGATGTATCTATCGACGTATGTATGTATGGATGTATGTATGAATGTATGGATGGATGGATGTATGACGGTATGGACGTATGAATGGATTTATATTGGGAGGGGTGCATGGATATATGGAAGGATGGATGGTTGGATGGATTTATTGGTGGACGGATGGATGCATGGACGTATTGAAGGATGGGTGAGTGGATGTGTGGATACGTAGGCGGGAGTACGTATGGATGGATGTATGGATGGGTAGGTGTATGGACGGATGTACAGATTTAT
>NW_016998868.1:0-536 GCF_001483705.2 Eufriesea mexicana | reverse complement strand
CATACATACATTCATCCATACATACATCCATACATCCCTGCATCCATACATACATCCATGCGTGTATGCATTGATCCATTCATACCTCCATCCATCCACACATCCATCCATCCATACATACATCCATCCGCATATCCACGCATGCATACTTGCATCCACGCAAACATAATCCATCCATATATCCATGTATCCATAGATCCATCCAATCAAAAATCCATCCATCCATACACCCATCCATCCACACATACACTCATCCATCCTTCCATACATACGTCCATCCCTCCATCCATCCAAGCATCCATCCATGCGTACATCCAACCATCCATGTGTCCATCCCACCATCGATACATCCATCCATACAACCATCCATACAACCAGACATACATCCATGCATACCACGTTACATATGTCCATACATACATCAATACATATATCCATACATACATCCATACTTACATCCACACATACATCCATACATACATCCCTACGTACGTCCATACATACATGCATACACCCACCCATACTCCCATTAATAC
>NW_016998867.1:0-1109 GCF_001483705.2 Eufriesea mexicana | reverse complement strand
ACGTTCTGTGAAACTCAACTTATATAAGTTCAGTGGTTTTCAACCGTCTTCACACAGAAAGTGACTATTAAAATTCAGTATCACATTGGTAAAAAATATATTTTTTTATATTTAAAAAATTTTTTTTTACTTTTTTATATCTAGGAGGCTAGATAGAATTTTCATTTATACCAAACTGTTATTGCAATGGATAGTTTTACTTTCATGTCTGACGTATTGCATATTTAAAAAATTCTCACACTATTAAAAATTATTTCAACGCATAGTGTAGTGCTCTACACTGATTACAAATTTATCAGTTTTGAATTTGGCAATCTGGAAGAAAAGAAGGGAATATTTCTGACTAAATTCTTAACTATTGCATATTTAAAAAATTCTCACGCAATTAAAAATTGTTCCAACACACATGTGTGATGCTTCACATTGAATAAAACTTTGCCATTTTTTAGTTTGGCAATCTAAAAGAAAAGAAAACAATACCTTTGATACTCAATTATTACGTGTTTTAAAAATTCTCACAACATGCCTAACAAATTATTTCGAATACACACTAGTATGGTATCTTATACTGACCAAATATTTGTCATTCTTGAATTTGACAATCTAAAAAGAAAAGAAATCCATATTTTTGACAAAATTCTTAATAATTGCAAATTTCAAAAATTCTCATATACTTAAAAATTATTCCAAAACACTATTGCAGTGCTCTAGATTTATTAAAAGTTGGTCATTTTTTAATTTAGCAAACTAAAAGGAAAAGAAATCAATACCCCTAACTAAACATTCAATTAATACATGTATCAAAAATTCTCACACACTTAAAAATTGTTCCAACACACTATTGCAGTGCTCCACATCGATTAAAGGTTTGTCATTTTTTAATTGAACAAACTAAAAGAAAAAGAAATCAATACCCCTGACTAAACACTCAATTAATACACGTTTCAAAAATTCTCACACACTTAAACATTGTTCCAACACATTACTATATTGTACTTGCCCTACATTAATTAAAAGTTTGTTATCTTTTAATTCGGCAATCTAAAAGAAAATAAATCAACTCTGATTAAATTCTCAATTAATACCTGTTTCAAAAATTCTCACACACT
>NW_016998866.1:0-713 GCF_001483705.2 Eufriesea mexicana | reverse complement strand
GAAATTGCAGTAGGAATAAAATCATCAGTGATCAGTACAACGGCTACATTTCTCTGTTGGTACGTGTATTCGGTAGCCTACTGGCAGTTGTAAACATCTCTAGACGTAACCGTGTCATACAATTGCTGCCCTAGACGTGCGTTGAAATTTTAATCGTCACTGAATTGTTTAATCCAACGGCTTCAGTGCTCCCTTGGCCGCTGCACCAAATACCGCAATGGTAGTTACCTCCAGCCGTAGCAGATGTATACATAGATCATTCTGGAACAATTGTGAAATAAAGGACTTCAGTGTACAAATTATCCCAACGGGAAAAGAACAATGACTATGGTTATACTCAGCACTGTTTCGTCCATTGTTGGTGACGCGAGGAATGATGGTCCAGTACTTTGTCATTCTGGGATCGAAATAGAATTTAAATCATCACTGAGAAGATTAATCCAATGGCTACACTACTCTATTGATGGAAGCACCTACTCCCGTGCTAGGAGTTCTGAATATCTCTAGCAATAACTGACGTATACAATGTTACTCAAGAACTAATGTGGAAATTAAGTCGTGAGTGATTATCTTATCCAACGGCTGCGGCATGGTAGAATGGCTGCACTTAAACCTATGTCGTCGATTCTTAATACCTCCGGCAGTAATGAACATATCTTTTGTCATTCTAGAGTTGCTATAGAATATAAATCATAATTCAGCGGACCAATCCA
>NW_016998865.1:0-1246 GCF_001483705.2 Eufriesea mexicana | reverse complement strand
AAAAAAAAACTCCGTAAATTTGCCCACGCTGAAAGAAAATATTCTACCGGAAATTCGATGAGAGCTTGATTTCCATTGTCGAAATTCTCCATATTCGTAATAATCGCCATACATGCGAGAAAAACGACTTAAGTAAAATGCTTGTCGGAATTGCTTCGCGGTACAAAATCAGTCGGGACGGTGTCGTGGTGCAAAAGGGGTGCATCGCGGACGTGGCTAAATTAAAAAGAATTGGTCAGAAAATCCATATAAAATTTTCATGAATATTCAACGAGGCGATATTAAAGAAAAATTAATCGTTGCAATTGCCTCGTAGTAAAATGAGTGCTGTCAGGGAAACGACAAAAGGACTTAACGAAATATTCTTCTTGTCTGGGAAAAAATTTTATACGTACGCTGGAGAGTGTTACAAAAGCTAGATACATTATTTAAATTCGTTTGACGAGACGGAGCATCCGAGTTCAAAGCGAATGTTTTAATTCCCGACCAAATTTCATATACCCAATCGGTACTCGAATATCCCCCAAAAGTAAGCCGAACTGCGCGAACCTTGCAAGCAATCGCCGCCGGAATATTTCGCGATATTTAATCACATCCAAGCTAAATCAAATTTAAATTCGTTAAAAGCCGAGCGACCGCATTCGGGTATTCCGCGAAACAGTTGGGAACCGCAACTGCTGCCTCGATACTGCGCGGGGCAGTGGTAAAAATTCACGTGCGGCCCCCTGAAACAGTCGTAAAGCTTGGAAATTATTCAAGTCGACTCCAAGAGGGATAAAATAACCTCGAAACGAACGGACCGTGTACTGGCGCGGTCAGCGCGACGCGCACCGGCTAATAAGCGGAGGAATTAAAAACGAGAAAAAGGTAGAACCGAAACAACACCGGGGAAAGGGAGAAAAAATGCGAAAGAAAGTCGGAAGAGGAGAAAAGGGAGGATGAAAAAGAAAATGGAAAAAAGGGGAAAGAAAAATTCACCACTATGCCATATGTATGTCGTCGAAGTAGTGGCGGAATTACGCGTTCCGTTGGAGAAAATTTGGTGGAGAAAATGCGGGCGACCGCGTGTTCTTGCGGCCAGAGGGACAAGTCGAATTGTCCGAAAAGAGAAAATCCTGGCTGGCGCACGTTGGTGCACAGCGAAATCCTTTCTGTCGTAATTAACTGCGACACCGGCGTGGCCTGGCTATTACCGAAATTCGCGACGTTACAAACGTACGCACAGAGGGTCACAAGCGCACATGCA
>NW_016998864.1:0-553 GCF_001483705.2 Eufriesea mexicana | reverse complement strand
ACGGTGAACTTCAACGCTCTACTGTCCGCTAGTACATTCTGCGTGTCACTGTGGAGGCTAGCAGTAGTGGTCTCGTCATGTTAGGTTGCCCGAGGTTACGTTCGAGTTCGTTACGGATGGCTAGGTTCGGATATGCTACTTTGACTTTTTCGCTGTACACTGCATTGTGTCGGATATCTGCGCGTTATTGTGCTCTAGTACAATCTACTTGTCTCTGTAGGAAACAGAAACAGTGGTCTCACCATGTTAGGTTGAGATAGGATAACTTTGGCTGTGCTACGTTTGGCATGGTTAGGATGAGCTACTTTGACGTTTGAGCTATTCACTGCTATTCGCTGGTTACCTGCGATCTAATGTGCTATAATATGCTCTGCTTGGTTCTGGGGAGGCCAGAAATATTGTCCTCGTCACGTCATGTTTAGTTGCACTGCGTTTGGATAGGCTAGGTAATGTCAGGATAGGCCGTGGCATTCTTGGCTTTTGTGCTATGCATTGCAGGGCGGTTGATTTCTGCGATCGACTCTGCTCTAGTTTGCCCAGCCTGCCTCCGGGC
>NW_016998863.1:0-746 GCF_001483705.2 Eufriesea mexicana | reverse complement strand
TATTCAATCGCAGCTTAAGCGAACGTAACAGAACCCAACCTAACGCGCCGAGACCACTACCGCTAGCCTCCACAGAGGCAGGCGGAACACACTAGCAGAGAGTAGAATGCAGAAATCAATGGAATAGCAGTGTACATCAGAAAAGTCAAATCCACCCAAGCCAAGAGAACATACACCAAAGTGTCCTAACTCAACCTAACGTACCGAAATCGCTATTGCCCTTCCCCCCAACGGAGGGAAGTAGGACATACTAGAGAACAGTAGAAGGCAGATGTCCACCGAATAGCATTGAGCAGCACAAAAGTTAAAGCTTTCCTGACCAAGCTTAGCTCAACTCAAGTTAACCGTGCGTAACCTGACTCATCAGAATGAGCCAAGGTCACAATTGGCAGCCTTTCCGGCGCCAAGCTGATAATATTAGGCCACTGTAGGGCGCATAATCCTACGTAATAACAGACTATAGCACTAAACTCAAAGTTATCCTCACATAACCTATTCAAACGTTACATAACCGAACGTAAACTAACTCAACACAACGTACCACCACAACTATTTCTGGTCTCCACCGAGCGCAGCAGAACGCGTTAGTGGAGAGTAGAACGCAGAAATCCATAGAATCGCAGTTTACGTCAGAAGAGTCAGAGCTACCCAAGCCTAACCCAAACAAACAGAACATAACCAAGCATACACTGACTCAGCATAACGTGCCGAGACCACTTTTTCTGTCCTTCCCTGAGACAAGCCGA
>NW_016998862.1:0-371 GCF_001483705.2 Eufriesea mexicana | reverse complement strand
GTTGCATCGCACAATACAGCGCAGGAGTCCATAGGATCACATTGTATAGCAGAATAATCAAAGCTATAGAAACCTCACGCATGCTAACATAAACTAGACAAACGTAACTTAACTCAGCCTAACATGCCGCGGACACTATTTCCGGCCTCCCCAGAGCAAAGCATAGCATATTAGAGCACAGTAAAGTGGAGAAATCAACCGAAATGCAGTATGTATCACAAAAGTGAAAGGCACCATGTCCTAACCTAACGAATCGTTACACTACCAGAACTCAACCTAACGTGCCACCACCACTATTGCTGGCTTCGCTAGAGCCAAGCAGAAAACATAAGAGCAGAGTAGGGCGCAGAAATCCATAGAATTGCAGTATA
>NW_016998861.1:0-501 GCF_001483705.2 Eufriesea mexicana | reverse complement strand
AACGGTCGTGATTCCTCTAGTGTTATAGTCAACGTTGACAGCTCGTCTTCGAAACGGTCGTGGGTCATTTAGTGTCATAGTCAACGTTGATAGTTTGTCTTCGAAAGGGTCCTGGCTCCTCTAGTGTCATAATTGACGTTGACAGTTCGTCTTCGCAACAGTTGTGGGTCGTTTGTCATCATAGTCAATGTTAACAGTTTGTATTCGAAATGGTCGTGGTTCCCCTAGTGTCATAGTTGATATTGACAGTTCGTCTTAGAAACAGTCGTGGCTCCTCTAGTGTTGTCATAGTTGATATATAATCTCGACATATTTTTAAGGAAAATAGTCGATCTTATATATAGTGGATAATACTGAACGATAAACTGTGATTGATCACATGATCGACAGACGATGAAATAGGATAAGAAAAAGTTTAAAAGAAATGGAATAATTTGTACCATTTGGAAGAAAAATGGTATGGAACAATGGAGATGTTGAAACATCGATTGTCTATATTAT
>NW_016998860.1:0-485 GCF_001483705.2 Eufriesea mexicana | reverse complement strand
TGGTGGTGGCCTTGATGTTCAGAAGGTTGCGCGTGAGGTTATTGTGCGTAGTTTATCCGCTCCGAGTGGTCGGTGTAGTGGTGGGGCCGCACGTAGTGTGAGCCCCGTAAGAAGAATGAAGCGTGCATGTGTGATGTGAGCATGGATGTGAGAATGAGAATGTGTGTGAAGAGTTGAGGGCAATGCGTGTGATTGGGGAGAAGATAAGTCGGTTTGTTTTCACTGACGGAAACAGGGGTATCGAAGACTGCTGGTGAGTTCATATTGAATTGCGTGGTTGAGAATGAATGTCAAACGATGGGTATGCTAGCAAAGAATGAACGGTTGAATGGTAGGTTAGAAGAATGCGAGAAGCGTATGCGTAAAGTTGGTTGAGGCAGATAAGAAAAGCTTCGCAAGTGTGGCTGGGAAAAGTGTGTCTCTGTCAAAGGGAGTGGATGCTAAGAGTGTGAATGCGGAGAATGTAAGGATGAGAGTGTGAAAAT
>NW_016998859.1:390-655 GCF_001483705.2 Eufriesea mexicana | reverse complement strand
ACCTACATTTACCTATTCGAACCCAATCTGACGTAACGTAACCTAACCTAGCATGAACTGAACAGATCGAACCTGACCGAACATAACTTAACCTAACCTGATCTAACCTAGCCTAACCAAACCTGATCTAACCTAACCTAACCAAACCTAACCTTACCTAACCAATCCTAACCTAACCTAACCTAACCTAACTTAACCTGACCTAACCTAACCTATCCTAACCTAACCTAACCTAACCTCAACCAACCCAACCCAACCCAACCCG
>NW_016998859.1:0-332 GCF_001483705.2 Eufriesea mexicana | reverse complement strand
ACAAGGTTGACGTGACCTGACCAGACTGGAACTACCCTAACGAAACTTAACCTAACCTAACCTAACCTGACACAGCCTAACCTATTCTGACCTAACCCGACCTAACCTAACATAACCTAACCAGACCTAACCTAACCTAACCTAACCTAACCTAACATTGCCTAACCTAACCTAACCTAACCTAACCTAACCTAGCCTAGCCTAACCTAACATAGCCTAGCCTAGCCTAACCTAACCTAGCCTACCCTAGCCTAACCTAACCTAACCTTACCTAACCTTACCTAACCTAACCTAACCTAATTTCACAAAACCTAACGTAACCTACCGAACCA
>NW_016998858.1:0-391 GCF_001483705.2 Eufriesea mexicana | reverse complement strand
AACGCTGCATAACCCAACATGGCGTACCGCGACCACTGCTCCTGGCCACCCAAGAGCCTAGCAGAGTGCGGTAGAGCACAGCAGATCACAGGAATACACCGAATAAGAGTGAACAGCTGGAAATTCAAGGCTTTCATTGCAATACTTAACGTAACCTCACCTAGCCAAACGTAACCGAACTCAACCTAACGTGCCGCGACCGCTATTGCTGGCCTCCTCAGTGCTGAGCAGAATATAGTGGAGCAATGTAGTGCGCAGAAATCCACCGAACAGCAGTTTACAGCACAAAAGTCAAAGAAACCATGGCCGAGCCTTCCCAACCTAACACGACGAAATGTAACGTTACTCGACCTATCGTGCCGAGACCACCATTACCGGCCACCGTAGAGCC
>NW_016998857.1:0-489 GCF_001483705.2 Eufriesea mexicana | reverse complement strand
CGCCCAACACCTTCATACAGATGGCAAGTACAGCCACCTACTTGCCAGAGAATGGGTCTATTCGAAATATATAACCTGTTATTGTTTGGTGAATAGATCGCCTAACGCCTTCAATACAATGGCAAGTGCAGCCATGTGCTTGCCAGAGGATAGGTCTATTCAAGATCTATAATCTGTTATAGCTTGGAGAATAGATGGCCTAGCGTCTTCAACCAATGGCAAATACAGCCTTCTACTTGCCAGAGAATTGGTCTAATCAAAATCTATTACCTGTTATAGATTGGTGAATAGATAGCCTCACGCCTTCAATCCAATGGCAAGTACAGACATCTACTTGCCTGACAATAGGTGCTTTCAGAATCTATAACATGTTATAGCTTGGTGAATAGATCGCATAACGCCTTCAATCTAATGGCTCGTACAGCAATCTACATGTCGGATAATAGGTCTATTCAAAATCTATAATCTGCGATAGCTTGGTAAAGAGAT
>NW_016998856.1:0-548 GCF_001483705.2 Eufriesea mexicana | reverse complement strand
ACCTAACACAAACAACCGTAACCTATCCAAGCGTAGCCTAACTCAACCTAATCTCACGAGGCCACTACTTCTGGCCACCCCACAATCCAGCAGAGTATGGATAGGGCAATGTAGTGCGTCGAAATCCACCGAGTAACAGTGTATAGCACAAAAGTCAAAGCTATCCTCCACAAATCAAACCCTATCGTAACATACACAAACGTAACATAGCACAACCTAATGAACCGCGACTGCTATTGCTGGCCGTCCCAGAGTCGAGCAGAGCATTGTAGAGCGCTGAAATCCACCGAGTAACAGTGTATACCACGAAGGTCGAAGCTACCCAGGGCTAACTCAAGCTAACATAACCTAACAAAGCGTTGCATAACAAAGCTTAACGCGCAGCGACCACTGTTGCTGGCCTCCCCAGATTCGAGCAGATTATAACAGAGCACAGTGGAGGGCAGAAATCTACCGAATAGCAGTCTTTGTCAAGAAAGTAAAATCTATCCAAACCTATCCCAAGCGTACATGACCTAATAAAACGTAACGTAACTAAACCTAACGTG
>NW_016998855.1:0-872 GCF_001483705.2 Eufriesea mexicana | reverse complement strand
TTGAGATATGTTACGTTTGGTCACGTCACGATTAGCTATGATAGTAGAGGATTGCTTTGACTTTGGTGCTATAGTCTGCTATTGCGTGGATTTCTGCGCCCTACGGTGCTTTAATACATTCAGCTTGGCTCTGCGAAGACCAGGAACAGTGGTCACGGCACGTTGCGCTTAGTCAGGTTATTTCGGCTAGGTTGAGTTAGGGTATGTTACCTATCCTCTCCTAACCTAACCTAACCCAACTTGAACTAACATAACCTAATCTATCATAACTTGTCCTAAAATATCCTAACCTAACCAAACGTAGCCTGAAGCAATGTATAAAGCCGATACCGCCATTGTTCGCCATGCCAGAGACAAGCTGAACATATTAGAGCACAGTGGAGCGCGCAAGTACATCGTATGGCAGTGTACAGCACAAATGTGAAAGCCATTGCCTCCTAACCTAAAAAATCTAAAAATATCCAGACGTAACATAACCCAAAATAACGTGCCGAGATGAATATTACTAGTCTCCGCAGAGCCAAGCAGAACATATTAGAGCACAATAGATAGTAGAAGTGCACCGAAAAGCAGTCCAAAGCACAGAAGACGATGCTATCGTTTCGTAACCTAACCAAACGTAAAATAACAATACATAATATAACTCAACTTAACGTGCAGAGACCACTATTGCTACCAGCCCCCACAGCCCAGAGGCAAGCAGATTATACCACAGCAGAGTAGAGCGCAGTTATCTAGCGAATAGCAGTGCGTAGCACAAAGGTTAAACATACTTTAACCAAATTTAGCCTAGCGCAGCCTCACCGAACGCAACCCAATGCAACATAAAGAGCCGAGACCACTATTGCTGACATTCCCAGTTCCAAGCTGAA
>NW_016998854.1:0-555 GCF_001483705.2 Eufriesea mexicana | reverse complement strand
AATGGCTATAGCACACCAATAGAATCTTTCCTCCTTATTAGTGCAAGAAAGTTAGCTCACCACTATATTAGTCGAAAATGCCAATAAAATTGTATTTTCCAGAGACAATCTATATCATTGCAATGGCTATAGTATTCAAAAAGCATCTTTCCTCCTTAATTACGCAAGGAAGTAAGCTCACCACTATAATAGTAGAAAATGTCAATAAAATTGAACTTTCCAGCCAGATTCTGAAGCATTGCGACGGACATAGCACGCCAATTGAACCCTTCCTCTTTGTTTATGCAAAAAAGATAGCTCCCAACGATATTAGTCGAAACTGCCAATATAATTGAACTTTCCATCCTGATTCTATAGCATTGCAAAGGCTATAGCACGCCAATAGTGTCATTCCGCATTATTTTTGTAAGAGAGTTAGCTCACCACGATGGTAGTCGTAAATGTCAACAAAATTGTAATTTGCAGCCACATTCTATATTATTGCAATGGCTGTAGCACACAAAAAGCATCTTTCCTCCTTACTTATGCATGGAAGTAAGCTCACCACAATATTAG
>NW_016998853.1:0-335 GCF_001483705.2 Eufriesea mexicana | reverse complement strand
CTGTGGAAGCCAGCAATAGTGGTCGCGGTACGTGAGGCTAGGTTCGGTTACGTTTGGTTATGCTACGATTGGTTAAATTTGGAGTGGTGGTGCTGATCTGGCTTATATGGTCTCCTATTATGTGGTTTTCTGCGCTCTACTGTGCACTAATTTATCCTGCTCGGCTCTGGGACGGGCAGAAACAGCGGTCTCGGCACGATAGGTTGCGACAGGCTTTGTTTAGTTCTGTCCTGTTTGTTTGCTTTGGGTTTCGGTCGTTCCGACTTTTCTGTTATAAACTGAGGCTCTTTGAATTTCTGCGTTCTACTCTCCACTAATGTGTTCTGAACGACTCT
>NW_016998852.1:0-512 GCF_001483705.2 Eufriesea mexicana | reverse complement strand
TAACCAAACATGTTCCAACCTAACCTAACCGAACGTAAACAGCCTAAGCCTAAATAGCCGAGTACGCTGTTGCTGGCCTACCCATCGCCATCCAGAACATATTGGAGGAGACGAGAGCGACGTAATCCATAGAATCGCAGGGTATAGCAGAAGAGTTAAAGCTACCCATACCTGACCCAAACCAACAACAACAAACCAAACGTGACATAACACAAACTATCGTACCCCGGCAACTGTTACTGGCATACGCAGAGCAAATCGGAGCATACAAGATCACAGTAGAGCGCAGGAATCCAACCAATTGCAGTGTACAGCACAAAAGTCAATGTTATCCTAGCTCAACCTAACCAAACGTAACCCAACCCATCCAAACGTGCCGAGACCTCTATTGCTGCTCCCCTCTGTGCCAAACAGGACATATTAGATAAGAGTTGGGCTCCGAAGTCCATAGAATCTCAGTGTATGGCTGAAAGGTCGAAGACATCCATATCAATACCAAACAAATATAACCT
>NW_016998851.1:0-675 GCF_001483705.2 Eufriesea mexicana | reverse complement strand
GCAACTCTATGGACTTCTGCGCCATTCTGTGTGCTGCTACGCTCTTCTTGTCTCTGTGGACCCCAGGAATAGTGCTTTCGACACGTTAGATTGTGTCAGGCTGCGTTTGGTTAGGTTACGATTCGTTAGGTTAGGATAGAGTAGCTACGGCCTTAGTGCTATACACTGCTATTCGGAGGATACCTGCACTCTACTGTTATCTAATATCACCCGCTATGATCTGGGATTGTTTGAAGTAGTGGCCGCGGCGCGTTAGGATGTGTTACGTTACGTTCGGTTAGGTTAGGTACGTTTGGGTTTGGTTAGGACATCTTTGGCTTCCGTGTTATACACTGCCATTCCATGGAACCCTGCGCTCTAATCCCCTCTGTTATGCACAGCTTGGCTGTGGTGATGCCAGATATTGTGTGCTAGGCACGGTAGCTTGTGATATGTTACGTCTTATATGGATATGTTTGGTCAGATTGGGTTAGCATTTCTCTTACTTTTTTGCTGTACACTGCTATTCGGGCGATTCCATCGTCCCACATTGCTCTCCTATTCTCTGCTTAACTCTTGTGAGGCCAGCAATAGTTTTCGTGGCACGTGACAGTGGGTTACGTTGCGTCTGCTTATGTTACGTTTGGTTATGTTAGGACAGGGTAGCTCTGACTTTTCTGCTATGCACTGCTATTC
>NW_016998850.1:0-400 GCF_001483705.2 Eufriesea mexicana | reverse complement strand
TGGCAGTGTGTAGCACGAAAGTCAAATGTATCCTAACCTAACCCAAAAAACCTAACCTAACCGAGCGTAACGTGAAACATCCTTACGCGCCGCGGCCACTATTTCAACCATTCCCATATCAAAGAATGGAATACTAGATCACAGTAGAGCGCAGGAATCCACCGAATAGCAGTGCATAGCAGAAAAGTCAGAGCTACCCTGTCCTAACATAACCAAACGTAACATAGGCAGACGCAACGTAACCCACTGTCACGTGCCACGAAAACAATTGCTGGCCTCACAAGAGCTAAGCAGAGAATAGGAGAGCAATGTGGGACGATGGAATCGCCCGAATAGAAGTGTACAGCAAAAAAGTAAGAGAAATGCTAACCCAATCTGACCAAACATATCCATATAAGAC
>NW_016998849.1:5942-6450 GCF_001483705.2 Eufriesea mexicana | reverse complement strand
AACGCCTTCAATCCAATGAAAAGTACAGCCATCTAATTGCCAGAGAATAGGCCCTTTCAAAATCTATAATCTGATATTGCTCGGAGAGTAGGTCGACAAACGCCTTGAATTCCATGGCAAGTACAGCCATCCACTTGCCAGAGAATAGGTCTATTCAAATCTATAACCAGTTATAGCTTGGTGAATAGATCGATGAACGCATTCAATCCAATGGCAAGTGCAGACATCTGCTTGCCCGAAATTAGGTCTATTCAAAATCTATAACCTCGTGTAGCTCGGAGAATAGATCGCATAACGCCTTCAATCCAATGGCAAGTAGAGCCATCTACTAGCAAGAGAATATGTCTATTCAAAATCTATAACCTTTTATAGCTTGGTGAATAGATCGCTTAACGCCTATAATCCAATGGCCAGTACAGCCATCCACTTGCCAGAGAATATGTCTGCACAAAACCAATAGTCTGTTATAGCTTGGTGTATAGATCGCTTCACGCCTTCAGTCCAATGG
>NW_016998849.1:0-236 GCF_001483705.2 Eufriesea mexicana | reverse complement strand
ATAGATCGCTTCACGCCTTCAGTCCAATGGCAATTGCAGGCATCTACTTGCCAGAGAAGAAGTCTATTCAAAATCTACAAGCTGTCGCAGCTTGGCGATTAGATTGCCTAACGCCATCAATCCAATGAAAAGTACAGCCATCTACTTGCCAGCAAATATGCCTATTCAAAATATATAATCTGTTATAGCTCGGAGAATAGGTCGCCCAACGCCTTCAATTCCATGGCAAGTACAGC
>NW_016998848.1:0-693 GCF_001483705.2 Eufriesea mexicana | reverse complement strand
TTGGCTAGATCAATGGCTATTCAGTGGCCATTGTCCACTCTCAAATAATTTAACAATAATTCTTTCTTTCAGGTACTAATTATCTCTTGTGCTTATCAGAGGAAGCATTTAACTAAGTTATCACGAAGTGGTCTGATTATCTTGACTGGACAAGCTTATAATATAAATAATGATACGTATGTTTTATTACCACGCCTGAAAACTGCATATACTAGAATGTACAAGCGCCATCAAGGTTTTAGGGATTTGTCTATTCGTGAACGGGCTACTCCCCCACGATCGCCACCGACAGACGAAATAGAGATAAATGACACGAGCGACGAGAATCGTGCCGACAACCAAAACTCAACGATGAGACTACGACGAAGGACAATAATCGCGGTACGGGACCGACTGATAATGCGGACGGACCACCTCGCCTGCTTTATCTCGATTGACGCACACACTATCGACTCTGGAGCAGTGGATCTTGCAACAGAACTCAAAGACGTAGACATAGAGTAGATAAGCAATGCCCGATCTTAACGCCAGGTGATGACAACGGTGGCGAGTTCCGCGGTGGACGTCATGGAAGACAGACGTGTTCGTGACGCTTTGCATCGTCCAATCTTTTCGCCCGCGTGGAGTGTTTTCCGCGGGTGCCGGAGTGCTGTTGTGCGAGGGTGAAGTGCTGTAGTGCTCGTGGCCGGAGAC
>NW_016998847.1:0-578 GCF_001483705.2 Eufriesea mexicana | reverse complement strand
AATGGCAAGGACAGCCATCTACTTGCCTGAGAATAGGATTATTCAAGATCTATAATCTGTTACTGCGTGGTGAATAGATGGAATAACGCCTTCAATCCAATGCCAAGTACATCCACCTACTTGCCAGAGAAGAGGTCTATTCAAAATCTATAACATCTGTAGCTTGGTGAGTAGATCGCCTATCGCCTCCAATCCAACGGCAAGAAGAGCCATCTTCCTGCCAGAGAATAGGTCTATTCATAATCTATAACCTGCTATAGCAGGGTGAATAGATCGCCTAACGCCTTCAATCCAATGGCAAGTACAGCCATCTGCTTGCCAGAGAATAGCCTTATTCAAAATCTATAACCTGTTACAGCTTGGTGAATAGATCGCCTAACGCCTTCAATCCAATGGCAAGTATTTCCACCTACTTGCCAGAGAATAAGTCTATTCAAAGTCATAATCTTTTATAGCTTGATGAATAGGTCGCCCAACGCCATCAATCCAATGGCAAGTACCGGCTTCTACTTGCTAGTAAATAGGTCTATTCAAAATCTATAAACTCCAATAGCTTGGTGAATAGATCGCCTAACGCC
>NW_016998846.1:0-704 GCF_001483705.2 Eufriesea mexicana | reverse complement strand
GTTATGTTACGCTTGGTTATGTTACGATTGGTTAGGTTAGGTGAGGATAGCTTTGACCTTAGTGATATAGTCTGTTATACGGCGGATTTCTGCGCCCAGCAGAGCTTTATTATATTCAGCTTGGCTCTAGGAAGGCCAGCAATAGGGGTCCAGGCACGTCAGGCTGAGCTAGGTTACGCTCGGCTATGATTCGATTGGTTAGGCTAGGAGAGGATATCGTTGGCGTTAGTGCTGTACCCTGTTATTAGTAGGATTTATACGCTCTGCATTGCTCTAGTGTGTTCAGCTTCTCTCTGAGAAGGCCAGGAATAGTGGTCTCTCTACTTTATGTTGAGTAAGGCTACGTTCGGTCACGTTGGGTTAGGATAAGTTTGCATAGGATACCTTCAAATTTAGTGCCGTACACTGCGGTTCTGTGGATTTCTGCGCTCTAATGTGCCGCAGTATGTCTTGCCTGGCTCTAGTGGTGGGGGGGGGGGGGGGGGGGTAGCAGTTGCGGCTTCGGCACGTTCGGATGAGTTAGGCTGTGTTTGCCTATTTTCCGTTGGTTTGGGTTATGTCTGGATGGCTTTGACTTTTCTGATATACCCTGTGATTCTATGGATTTCTGCGTCCTTCTCTGCACTAATGTGCTCTGATTGGCTGTGGGGTGGTCAGCAATAGAGGCCGCGGCACTTTAGGATGTGTTAGGTTACGACCTGCCA
>NW_016998845.1:9148-10118 GCF_001483705.2 Eufriesea mexicana | reverse complement strand
GCAATGGTGGTCTCGCCGCGCTGTGCTGCGCTAAGTTACGTTCCGTTATGTTGGGCTAAGCTAAGTTTGATTAGGGTAGATTTAACGTTTGTGCTGTGCACTACTATTCGGTGGATTTCTGCTCTCTGCTGTGCTCTGGTATGTTCTTCTTGGTTCTGGGGAGGGCAGCATTAGTGGTCGCAGCACGTTGCGCTTTGCCAGGCAAGGTTTGATTATGTTCCGTTGGTTTGGGTTAGATTTGGGTTGCTTTGACTATTCTGGTATTCACTGCGGTTCTACGGATTTCCTCGTTCTCCTCTACGCTAACGTGCTGTGCTTGGCTCTGAGGAGTCCAGCAATATTGCTTGCTGCACGATAGGTTGTGTTAGGTGGCTTTCGGATATGTTCGATTGGTTAGGATAGGAGATGATAGCATTGGCTTTAGTGCCACAGCCTGCTATTAGTTGGACTTCTAGGTCCAACTGTGCTCTAATATTTTCAGCGTGGCTCCAGGAAGACCAGAAATCGTGGTTTCGGCTCGTTAGGCTGAGTTAGGCTGTTTGGATATGTTCTGTCGGTTTGGGATAGGTTTGAGTAGCATTGACTTTTCAGGTATAGACTGTGATTATATGGATTTCTGCGTTCCGTTATCCACTAATGTATTCTGCTCGGCTCTGGGGAGGTCAGCAGCAGTGGCCGCGGAACGATAGGTTTATATTACGTTTGCTATGCCACGGTCAGTTAGGTCAAGGGAGGATATCTTCTACTTTAGAGCCATAGTCTGCTGTTAGGTGTATATCTACGCCCTACAGTGCTCTAATGTTTTCAGCTTGGCTCCGGGAAGGCCAGCAATAGTGGTCTCGGCACGTTGAGTTGTGTCAGGTTACGTTCGGTCATGTTGGGCTTTGCAAAGTTTGGTTAGTAGAGCTTCATCTTTTTTTGTATATGTAGATTGTCGGCGGATTTCTGCGCTGTACTGTTTCTAGTGTGT
>NW_016998845.1:0-1381 GCF_001483705.2 Eufriesea mexicana | reverse complement strand
ATGTTTTGTTTGTCTGTGTTAGGTTTGGGTAGCTTTGACTATTTCGGCATACATTGCGATTGTATGGATTTCTGCGTTTCACTTTCCACTAATGCTTTCTGCTTGGCTCTGTGGATGCCAGCAATAGTGGTCGGGGCACGTTAGGTTGTGTTAGATTACACTTGGTTATGTTACGATCGGTTAGGTTATGAGAGGCTTGCCTTGACAATAGAGTTATAGTCTGCTATTAGGTGTATTTCTGCGCCCTAGAGTGCTGCGATATTTTCAGCTGCTCTGTGAAGGCCACCAATAGTGGTCTCGACACGTTATGTTGTGCCTGGTTACGTTCGGTTAGGTTGGCTTAGGCTAAGTTTGGTTAGGATATCATTAACTTTTGTGCTGTACACGGCTGTTCGGTGGATTTCTGCGCTCTACTGTACTCTAATATGTCCTGCTTGGCTCTGGGGAGTACAGCAATAGCTGCCTCGTGACGATAGGTTTAGTTAAGCGAGGTTTGGTAATATTCCGTTGGCTTAGCTTAGGTTTTGGGTAGTTTCGGCTTTTCAGGTATACACTGCGATTCCGCGAATTTCTGCGTTCTACTCTCCACTAATGTGTTCTGCTTGGCTCTGGGAAGGTCAGCAATAGTGGTCGCGGCACGTTAGGCAGAGTTATGTTACGTTCGTTTATGTTACGTGTGATTAGGTTAGGAGAGGGTAGCTTGGTCTTTAGCACTATTGTCTGCTATTAGGTGGATTCCTGCGCCTCACAGTGCTCCAATATTAACAGCTTGGCAATGGGAAGGCCAGCAATTGTGTTCTCGACACGTTATTTAGAGTCAGGTTACGTTCGGTTAGGTAGGATTAGGCTAAGTTTGGTTAGGACAGCTTTATCTTCCGTTCTGTACACTGACATGTGGCCGATTTATGCGCTATACTACGCTCTAGTGTATCATTTATTGCCCTGGGGAGGGCAGCTATAGCGGTCTCGGCACGTTATGTTTAGCCAAGCTATGTTTGGCTACGTTCTTTTTGCTTGTGTTACGTTTGGGTAGCTTTGACTTTTACGATATACACTGCGATTCTACGGATTTCAGCGTTCCATTCTATACTAATGTGTTTTGCGTGCCCCTGGGGAGGCCAGCAATGGTGGTCGTGGCACGTTATGTTCAGCTATGTTACGTTTGTTTGTGTTACGATTGGCTAGGTTAGGTTAGTTGAGCTTCAACTTTGGTGATGTACACTGCTATTCGGTGGACTTCTACGCCCTACTGTGCTTTAGTATGTTCTGCTTCGACCTGTTGAGGCCAGCAATTGTGTTCTCGGCACTTTATGCTGACATAGGCTAGTTTTGGCTTGATTGGGTTAGTCCAGGTCAGGTCTACTGTTTTCTGATATTTTCT
>NW_016998844.1:0-357 GCF_001483705.2 Eufriesea mexicana | reverse complement strand
CAGGGTAGGCTATGTTTGGTTAGCATGGTTTTGACATTTGTGCTGTACACTGCTAATCTGTGTATTTCTGCGCTCTTCTGTGCCCAAGGATTTCCTGCTTGGCTTTTGGGAGGCCAGCAGTAGTGCTCTCTCCACGTTAGGCTGAGCTATGTTTCGTTCGGTTATGTTACGTTTGGTTAGTTTAGGATAGGGGAGCTTAGACTCTTGTGCTCTACTCTGCATTTCGATGAATCTCTGCGCTCCACATTGCTCTGCTATAATCTTCTCGACTCTCGGAAAGCCAGCAATGGCGTTCGCGGCACGTTACGTTGAATTCCATTTCGTTTGGTTAGGTTGTGTTATGTTGGGTTAGGTTAG
>NW_016998843.1:0-745 GCF_001483705.2 Eufriesea mexicana | reverse complement strand
CATTTCTGTGCTGTATACTTACTGTTCGATTGCCAGTTGTGTGTTGAAAATAGACCATTTTTTAGACACAAAGGTTATCTGAATACCTCGTAGCCAGTTCCTAACCTATAATTCTCGGACGTACAATCGATTTTATTTCCGCGCCATTAGGCTGTTATTGTAGAATGGGAGAATAAATATTCGTTGAAAATAGATTTCGTGTTATTTTCCCCGTATATATTTCTATCCTAAATATATCAATTTAGTTATTTTTGTAAAAACGCATAGCACAAAGTGAGGTATTTTAAAATAAAAGCTTTCCTATGGTACGTGTGTATTTTTAGGGGTACATAGCAAAACTTTTAATAGCACGTTTAATTCATGAATACAGAATTTAATGCTATACGATATAATATAATTCATATAATACAACTATAGTATACTAATGGCTCAAAAATATTGGGGATTTTATAATTGCAAACTTTTAATAGCACGTTTAATTTATGAATACAGAATTTAATGCCATACAATATAATGTAATTTATATAATATAACTATAGTATACCAATGGTTCAAAAATATTGGAGATTTTATAACTGCAAAAATTTATGGCGTTTAATATAATAATAATATAATAATGATTGAAATAAAAGATATAAGCATATACATATTACAAACATGTCATAAAATTAAAGTGAAAGTACATACAAATACAAAAGTAATAAAATGATTAATAAAATATGAACTATTAAATAATGTTAAATAA
>NW_016998842.1:0-738 GCF_001483705.2 Eufriesea mexicana | reverse complement strand
AATAGTAAGTGTAGATATTTAAAAATATTATTTTAGAAAGTCTTTACATTTTAAAAATATTTATCTTCCTTTAGTTTTCAATGGATACGTGGATACAATTATTTTTGCAAGATAAAAATTATATCAAATTGCGGTTTTTGTTTTTCACAGTTTGTTCATGTAAAATAGTGAGTTTAAATTTGTGTGTAATAAATTAAAAGAAAAATAAAATTGTCCTCGAACATTTTTCCTTCATGATAGATGTAATGGTACGTTTATCTTGTTACTCTTCACTTGAATTACTGCTTGCCTACTTGCCTGATTTAAGCTCCATACTTTAAAGTAATGTTCTACTTCTGCATATTATACATTCAACGAACTTATTAAACATGTACCCTTCCCTAAATATTCACGAAGAGCTACTATAAAAATTGATACTTAAATTGAACTGTCTTATTACGGAGAAAATCTTTAAACACTTAACTTAAGAAACATTCCCTGAACTTATTTAATAAAATATTAAAATTGAAATACACTACTATATATAATTACATATATAGTATAGGAAAATAATAAATAAACACATTGTTGGAATAAATTAAAAATTGTAGAAATTAATAACATTAATTCAGAAAATTAGTATATAACCACGTTGTTAACGCCAATAGTTTAAAATTTACAATTTCATTCAGGGAAATTTTACTATTAAAAGATATTAAATTTGCTATAGTTTAAGATGAAATATAAGAATATATATTA
>NW_016998841.1:0-499 GCF_001483705.2 Eufriesea mexicana | reverse complement strand
TAGACTTTTAATTTTCGTGTTAAAATAAATTATGAAGTTTTAAAACACACTTTAACGAATCTTCCTTTTTGTGTAATTAAAGAAATATTTATATTCTTTAAACACCATGTAATAAGAAATTTGCGTATTTATTTCGTATCGAGTATTTATTGAAATTAAGTTTAAACTTTGACAGTGGTACATCAGCTTTCGTCAGGGAATTGACCTGATTTATTTTTTAAATATTTTCTCTCTATTTTCAACTGAATTTCGTTAATCCTTATCAAAAGGAATAAATTTCTATCCAAAATGTCAATCGTGTTGGTGTCATACAAATCGAATACCGAGTGTACAAAAATACACGTCTCTGTCATTTAATTAGACTTTTAATTTTCGTGTTAAAATAAATTATGAAGTTTTAAAGCACAGCATAACGAATCTTCCTTTTTGTGTAATGAAAGAAATATTTAGATCCTTTAAACACTGTGTAATGAGAAATTTGGGTATTTATTGAAATTTA
>NW_016998840.1:0-595 GCF_001483705.2 Eufriesea mexicana | reverse complement strand
CGCCTTCTATCTAATGGCAAGTACAGCCACCTTCTTGACAGGGAATAAGTCTATTCAAAATCTCTTATCTGTTATGGCTTGGTGAATAGACCGCCAAACGCCTTCAATCCAATGGCAAGTACTGTCATCTACTTGCCTGATAATAGGTCTATTCAAAATTTATAATCTGTTATAGCTTGGAGAATTTTCGCCTAACGTCTTCAACCAATGGCAGGTACAGCCATCTACTTGCCAGAGAATTGGTCTATACAAAATCTATAAAATGTTACAGCTTGGTGAATAGATCCCCTAACGCTTTCAATCCAATGGCAAGTACAGCCATCTACTTACCAGAAAATAGGCCTATCAAGATCTATAATCTGTTATTGCTTGGTGAATACATGGCCTAACGCCTTCAATCCGGTGGCAAATACAGCCATCTAGTAGCCAAAGAGTAGGTCTACTCAAAATTTATAATCTGTTATAGCTTAGAGAATACGTCGCCCAACGCCTTCAATCCAATGGCAAGTAGAGATTTCTACTTGTCAGAAACTACGTCTAGTCAAATTCTATAACCTGCTGTAGTTCGGTGAATAGAACGAATAACGCCTTCAAC
>NW_016998839.1:0-1951 GCF_001483705.2 Eufriesea mexicana | reverse complement strand
ACACAGAAATGCGGTGAATTTATGCGCCTTACTGTGTTCTAGTATGTCATACTTGGCTCTGCGGAGGCCAGTAAAGGTGGTCTTGCCGAGTTATGTTGATACAGGTTACGTTTGGTTAGGTTACGTTAGCTATGGTCAGGTTTGGATAGCTTCGACTTTTCTGCTATACACTGCGATTCTATGGTCTTCTCCTCTTTACCCACGCCGAGTATATTACGCTTTGCTCTGCAGAGGCCAGTAACAGTGGTCCCGTCACGTTAGTTAGACTTTGGCTACGCTCTGCTATGTTATGTTTGGTTAAGTTAGGACAGGAAGGCTTAGACTCTTGCGCTGTACGCTACTATCCGCTAGACTCATTCCTCCACCCTGCTCTGGTATGACAGTTTGGTGCTGGGGAGGCCAGCAATACTGGTCTCGGCGCGTTAGTGTGAGCTATGATACGTTTGATTGGGTTATGTCCGGGTAGCTTTGACTTTCGTGGCATACACCGCTATGCGGCAGATTTTTGCAATCTACTGTTCACCAATATGTTCTGCTTCGCACTTGGCAGGCCAGGAGCAGCGGTCGCGTTACGTTTGGTTGTGTTAGATAATGTTTGGTTGGGATAGGGTAGCATAAGATTGGTTAGCATGGCTCCGACGTTTGCGATCCACACTGCTATTCAGTGGATTTCTACGCTCTACTGAGCTCGAGTATATTCTGCTTTCCAATGGGGTGCCAGCAGCAGGGCTCCTGGTACGTTACGCTGCGTTAGGTTGCGCTCGGTTATGTTACGTTTCGTTTGGTTAGGATAGTATAGCTTAGACTTTTGTGCCATACGCTGCTCTCCGGTGGGTTTCTGATATCTACACTGCTCTAATAGGCTCTGCTCGACTCCCGAGATGCCAGCAATAGTGGTCACTACACGGTAGGTTGAGCTATAATACGGTCGGTCGGGGTTTGGTTTCGTTCCGTTGGGATCGGGTATCTTTAACATTGCTGCTACACACTGCCATTCTATGGACCTCTGCGCTCTGCTGTGCGCTTTCACACACTGCTTGTGCCTGGGGATGACAAATAGTGGTCGCGGCAAGTTAGGTTGTGTTACGTTCTGTTCGTTAAGGCTTTTCGTTAGGTTTGTTTGGTATAGGTTCGACTTTTTCGTTATACACTGCTATTTGGAAGATTTTAGCGTCCTACATTGCTCTGCTATGCTCTACTTGACTCTAGTGATTGCAGCAGTTGCGATCGTGGCATCTATCTTGGGTTACGTTTCGTTTTGCTATGTTCCGTATTATCAGCGTAGGAGAGGATATCTTTGACTTTTGTGCTATACGCCGCTGTTCGGTGGATTTCTCAGCTCCACTGTACTACAATACGATCTGCTTGGCTATGGCTATGCCGGAAATAGTGGTCCTGGCACGTTAGGCTGGGTTACGTTACGTTTGGTCATGTGAGGCTAAGCTAGGTTCGGCTAGAGTTGCTTCGGCTTTCGCACTATACACAGTTATTCGCTGGATTCCTGCCTCCACTGTGCTCTGCCATATTCTGCTATACCCTGGGGAGGCCAGCAGTATTGACCGCGGCAATTTGCGTTGAGTTTTGCTACGGTAGGGTAGGTTATGTTAGTTTGGGTTAGGTATGGATATCCTTGACATTTCTGCTGCATGCTTCGACCATATGTATCTCTGTGCCCTACTCTCGTCTAATGTGTTCTGGTTGGCACTGTGGAGGACAGCAATAGTGGTGGCGGCACGTTAGGTTGAGCTTGATTATGTTCGGGTAGTTTATGTTGGCATGGGTAAGGTTTGGGTAGCTTCGATCTTTCTGCTGTAGACAGCGGTTCTATGGATTTCTGGGCCATACAATCCTCCAATATGCTCCGCCTGGCCCAGGGGAGGCCACAAATAATGGTCGGTGTGAGTTCGGTTCAGTTACGTTACGTTTGGTTAAGAGAAGGATGGATGTATTA
>NW_016998838.1:0-622 GCF_001483705.2 Eufriesea mexicana | reverse complement strand
GAGCACTGTAGGGCGTAGAAATGCACCTAATAGCAGACTGCAGCACTAATGTCAGAGCTGTCCACTCCCAACCTAACATTGCAACATAACCAAACGTAATCTAACTCTACCTAACGTGCCGCGAACACTATTGCTGGCCTTAGCAGATCCAAGCTGAAAATATAAGGGCAACGTAGACCACATTACAGGAATCCACCGAATAGCAGTGTACAGCACAAAAGTTAAAGTTATTCTGACCAAACTTGGCCTAATCCAACCTAACCGAACGTGACCTGTCTCAAACTAACGTGCCAATACCACTATTGCTGGCCTTGCGAGAGCCAAGCTGAAAACATTAGAACACTGTAGGGAGCAGAAATCCACCTAATAGCAGACTGGAGCACAGAAATTGACGCTATCCTCTCCTAACCTAACCAAACACAACATAATCAAACGCAACCTAACTCAGGCTGACGAGCCGTGTCAATCACTTCCGGCCTCCCCAGCGCCAAATAGAACACATTAGTGGAGAGTAGAGCGCAGAGATCCACAGAATCGCTGTGTATGTCAGGAAAGTCAGAGCTACCTATGCATAACCCAACCCAACTGCGCATAGCCAAAGAGAGTATATACCAAACTAACG
>NW_016998837.1:0-903 GCF_001483705.2 Eufriesea mexicana | reverse complement strand
TCACCGAACACGTACACCTGCTTTAAGAATAAAATTGGTATCAACTGATATTAAGAAAGAACTATTATCGATATATTCACTCGTATTCATCATACCGCTGAAATTACTATAATCTGTGCACGTTATAATTCCGTGACGTTATAATCCATTAAAGATCGATAGTTCCAGTGTTAAATACATTTCCTTCGATCCCTGTGCGTCACAGCCTCTCAAATGTCTCGCGGTTTGTGCAATTTATTTTAAAAGCAGGGGCAAAAATTTATTCGCTACAACGAATGGGAAAACCTCTTCTCTTTGATCATTCGTAAAACGATCCCCATTCGAAATAAAATCACGACGCGAGCGTTTACGTTCGTTTGTAAAAGCGGCGCAAAATACGAACGCGGCACCGCGTTTCGTTGCATCCGTAACGGATTGCTCTTGATAGGATGAAGGTATTTCGAGGAAGGCCGATACGAAATATGCGTGTAAACGTTAATAGCGGGAATAAAAGTTATCGAGCCTTCGAATATTTTACGCTTTCGCAGACGGTGAATTTAAAGGCGGGCATTTTTATCAGCGAAAGATACTTTCTCCTGGGACTTTACATCGATCGGGCGTTCGTAAATCGACGATTTATTAACGATAAGATCCGAGATTTATTTCGTCCCGACGTCAGCTTCGTGTATCTCTCGCGCCATTTTGTAAGACTGCGATTCGAGATATATCGACGAGCGAGAGGGAGTAAAAACGGTCCATTTGTTATTCCATATTCATATTCGCGACTCTGATTATTACCATATGCAAAGGTATATCGCCATGTAGAGCGATGCAAATCCCGGCAAATGAGCTTCAAACGACAAAGTGCGTGTCGCATGGAGTTACCCGGCGAACATAACCTCTGCAACAACAATGGCGGCGTGA
>NW_016998836.1:0-426 GCF_001483705.2 Eufriesea mexicana | reverse complement strand
AGAAGTCAAAGGTATCCTAACCTAACGTGACCTAACCTAACCTAACCAAACGTAGCATAGCTCAAAATATTGCGCCGATACTACAATTTTAGACATTCCCATGCCCAAGCTGAACATATTAGAGCACAGTAAAGTGCCGAAATCCGCAGTATG
Source organism: Eufriesea mexicana (assembly GCF_001483705.2). Lineage (NCBI taxonomy): Eukaryota > Metazoa > Arthropoda > Insecta > Hymenoptera > Apidae > Eufriesea > Eufriesea mexicana. The sequence continues at coordinate 273 of NW_016998836.1, read as the reverse complement.
GAAGTGCATAGCACAAAAGTCAAAGCTATCCAAGCATAACGTGGAAAATCGTAGCACACATAATAGTAATCTAACGAATCCTAACGTGCCCAGACCTCTGTTGCTGCCTCCCTCCCCAGAACCAAGCAGAGCATACTAGAGCACTCTAGTGTGTAGGAAGCCACCGCATAGCAGTGTTTAGCACAAAAGCCAAAGCTTTCCTATCCAAGACTAACCAAACCTGACCTTAACAAACGCAGTATAACTCAACCCAACGTGCCGAGAGCACTATTC
>NW_016998835.1:0-2123 GCF_001483705.2 Eufriesea mexicana | reverse complement strand
ATTATATCATGTGCATATCATATGTATATTTACATGCATATTTATATGTATATTTACATGGATATTTACATGTATATTTATATGTATATTTACATATATATTTACATGTATATTTATATGTATAATTACATGTGTTATATCATATGTATATCATATGTATATTAATTGTATATTAATTTAAATAATCAAATGTTCAAAAACGTGTTTCACCAAACAGGTATAATAACGGTTATAATAGCATTTCGTTCGCCTAATGTCCAAAAAATAAAAAGGCATAAATTTACCACCCCTAATCTACCCTAATCCTATTTACACGCACAATACTTTCAACATTCGCATAACCCATCTTCACAGCTGAAGCAGTTTCCAAAAAGGCTGAACCTAACACGTCACGCCTAATCAGACCCACATCCCTTCAGACTGCCAATTTCCCAACCCTAAACAATACACGTTTACTATCCTCTACAGGGTGGTCCACTTAACATGACCACTTCCATCGCATTGATTTTTCGAGCAAATACACATACTTAAAATCAACTGCAAATCGGTAACACGTCGACCTGACGAATCGACATTACAACTATGTACGCATCTATGTGTGTGTGGGGGGCGAAGGAGATGGTGGGATGGCATGAGTCATTACGAACACTCTGCGATGGAGGCAAATGCGCATTAATTATAATAAACAAAGGCAACGGTGAAACTAGTGATGCCATAAACCCAAAATTACGTGTCATAAACCCCCAATTACTCTTCCAGTATTTATTATAGTCCTAGTATTTATTACGAGGAAATTACGCGATTTGTAATTTAACAATAATATATTTATGAAAATAAGTATATAAAGATAGAATAATACGAATATATCAAATTCGTACTCTTGGATCTCTCTCTTTCTCTCTCTCTCTCTACGTTCTCTCTACGTTCTCTCTACGTTTTATCTCTCTTTCTCTCTTTCTCTTTCTCTACATTCTCTCTACATTCTCTCTATGCTTTCTCTCTTTTTCTTTACGTTCTCTCTCTTTCTATCTTTCCCTCTCTCTACGTTCTTTCTACGTTTTATCTCTCTCCCTTTCTCTCTTTCTCTCTCTCTACGTTCTTTCTACGTTTTCTTTCTCTCTTTCTCTCTCTCTACGTTCTTTCTACGTTTTCTTTCTTTCTTTCTCTCTCTCTACGTTCTTTCTACGTTTTCTTTCTCTCTTTCTCTCTCTCTACGTTCTTTCTACGTTTTCTTTCTTTCTTTCTCTCTCTCTACGTTCTTTCTACGTTTTCTTTCTCTCTTTCTCTTCTCTCTCTCTCTCTCTCTCTCTCTCTCTCTCTCTCTCTCTCTCTCTCTCTCTCTCTCTCTACGTTCTCTCCCTAACACTATATATTCGTTCGCGCTCTATCCAATCTCTATGCTCACTCTCTCGCTCTCCCTCCCTCCCTCCCTCCCACAGTGACAGTACTTACTCGTAATACCTTCGCCCTCACCCATAACAAACACAGAATACCATACATCTGAGATCGTCCTCTCCCATACATCCTCTCCCAAACCGTACACATCAACACTCGTGCCATTACTCGTATTTTATACTTCGACTCGATACACTATCAATTTTCTCGAAATAACGAAAAATAAACTTGCACCACATTCGAGATAGACGTCCATACGTGTATACTTAAAATGGTCACGATCAACTGTAAATATGTAACATCCTAAACTGACACATGGACAATTCATGTACGACAGGCACGAGTGTGCGTATGTAACGATGAGCGTTGCGTGTACGAGCGACATATGTCACTAGTCTGTAAGAATATTCGGTATAGCAAACATGTGCGTAGATAAGGGTAATAAACCGAGCACGAAGGTCAAACCTGTGAATATATGACGCCGTGATAATAGTTGCCACAGATTTGAAATTTCTTTGCACCCGTTATTTAAATATTTTTATCTAAATATACTAATTTGTTGACTGTTAAAAAACATAGAAGATATTGACATCCATTTCTATTCACACTCCTGTGGTAATAGTTACATAAATTTTTAAATATATATGTCTTGGAATGAGTTTAAGAAGTATGCATGGGATGGAAATATCTAATGAATTCGGGTTATTATGATAAATGAGTATGCATGT
>NW_016998834.1:0-1279 GCF_001483705.2 Eufriesea mexicana | reverse complement strand
ATACGAGAAAAGGCGAAGCTATCGTAGCCTGACCCTAACTAACCTAACCTAACCAAACGTAACCAATCTCGAACTAACGTGCCGCAGCCGCTGTTGCTGGACGAACCAGGGCCAAGTATAATACAGTAGATCACAGTAGAGCGCAGAATGCCACAGAATAACAGTGTACACCAAGAAAGTCAATGCTACTTTAACCTAACACAGACAAATGTATCCCAGCCAAACCAAACCTAACACAACCTAACGTGCCGAGACAACTACAACTGTCCACCTCAGATGTGAGCAGAGTATGGCGGAGCAATGCAGAACGCAGAAATGGCCCGAATTTCAGTGTGCAGCACAAAAGTCTAAGATATCTTATCCTAACCCAAACAAACCTAACCATTACTAACGTGCCGCGGCCACCGCTCCTAGCCTCGCCAGAACAAAGCAGAGCATATTACGTTAAAGTGGCGGTCAGAAATCCACCGAGTAGCAGCATACAGCGCAAAAATCAAAGTTTTCCTAGCCTAACCTAAACAAACATAACATAACCAGTCATGACATAACTAATCCTAATGTACCTAGAGCACTATTGCTGACATTCACAGAGCTACCAGAATATACCAGTGCACAGTACAGCGAAAAAATCCGCTCCACTGCAGTGTTAAGCACAAAAGTCAGAAATGTCCTATAACAACCTGACCTACCCTGACCTAACCCAACGTAGCCTAACTCAACGTAATGAGCCGATACCACTATTGCTATCTTTCCCATAGAAAAGCTGAAGATATTAGAGCACATCAGAGTGCAGAGATCGCCAAGCAGAACATATTACAGGAGAGTACAGCGTAGAAGCCCATATAATGCCAGCGTATAGCGGAAAAATCGAAGCTATGGTAGCCTGACGCAAACAAACCAAACGTAACGTAACTCGAACTAACGTGCCTAGACCGTTATCGCCGGCCTCCACAGAGTTGAGCAGAACATATTAGAGCACAGTAGACCGCAGTAGCCTACCGAAAATAGGTGCTTAGCACAAAAGTTACGGCTACCCCTTCCTAACCCAGCCAAATGTAGCTTAACCGAACGCAGCATAACTGAAAGTAACGTGACGCAAACACTATTGCTGGCCATCCAAGAATCGAGCAGAGTATAACAGAGCAACGTAGAGCGTAGAGATCCACGGAATGGCAGTCTATAAAACAAAAGGCAACTGCAACCTGTCCTAACCTACCCAAACGTAATATGAACGTACGTAACATATCTTAACCGATCGTGCCGAGGCCACAGTTGCTGG
>NW_016998833.1:0-440 GCF_001483705.2 Eufriesea mexicana | reverse complement strand
ATTTATGGATGTATGCATGGATGTATGGATGTATGGATGTATATATTTATGGATGTATGGATGTATGGATGTATGGTTGTATGGGTGCATGGATCGATGGATATATGGATGGACGGATGTGTAGTTGCCAGGATATATGGATTGATGGATATATTGATGTACATATGCATGGATGCATGAATGTATGCTTGTATGGAAGTGTGTATGGATATATTTATGGATGTATGTGTGGATGTATGGATGGATGTGTGGAAGGATGTGTGTATTGATGAATGTATGGACGAATGGATGGGTGGATGGATGGACTCTTGTATGAATGTATGGATCGATGGGTGTCTGGATCGGTGGATGTATGGATAGATGGATGTATGGATGCTTGTATGTGTGGATGTACGAATGTATGGATGATACGGATGTATGGATGTATGGATGTACATATT
>NW_016998832.1:0-602 GCF_001483705.2 Eufriesea mexicana | reverse complement strand
CTCGTTGTTTACGCAGAAAAGAGTGCTCACCTCAATATTAGTCGGAAATGTCAACAAAATTGATCTTTTCTGTCAGATTCTTTTGCAATGCAATGGCTATAGCAACCCAATGGAAACCTTCCTCCTTATTTATGCTGAAAAGTTTGTGCACCACCATATGAGGCGATAATGTGCTTTCCGGTCAGATTCTACAGCAATGCAAGGGCTACAGCAAACCAATGGAATCTTTCCTGCGTATTTATACAGATTCGTTTGCTCGCCGCTTTGTTAGACGAGAATGTCAATGAAATTGAACTATTCAGTCAGATTCTACTGCAATGCAATGGGTACAGCATCCCAATAGCGTCTTTCCTCCTTATTTATGCCGGAATATTTGCGCACCACCATATTAGTCGATAATGAGCTTTCCGGTCAGATTCTACTGCAATGCTGTGGCTATAGCAACCCAACGGACTCCTTCCTCCATATTTACGCAGAAAGGATTGCTCACCGCAATATTGGTCGAAAATGTCAATCAGATTGAGTTCTCCGGGCAGTATCTAATGCAATGCAATGCCTGCAGCAAACCAATGGAGTCTTTGCCCCTTTTTTGTGCAGAAAAC
>NW_016998831.1:0-1246 GCF_001483705.2 Eufriesea mexicana | reverse complement strand
TCATCACGAAGAAAAATATCGTTATAAGTGGAAATTGCGAAGGCTGTCGTACGTTGATTAATGTAATAATGCATAATATATTCGTATTCTTATCGCGAAGATATTAGTTCAAGTGACAGTTGGGAAGGTTATCGGTGTGTACACGTGCTGATAGATCATTGGAACGCATTTTTTGGTATCGAAATAAGATATTTCCAATATTATTATTACGGTGAATAGATAGTATGAACATAATATTAATAGTGCGAAATAGTATTAACACTTTGACTGCCACGTTGGTCAAATATGAAAGGCCACAGTTTCTCCTGTGACGCCATGATGGTCATTAGTGATTGGAGCGCTTGAACCACTTATAATTGTAAAAATTGAATGAAAATTGACAGTTAATGCATTTTAAATATAACTGCTAATTGGAAGACATTGTAGGATATTTTCAGACTTTATCAGGGGGCGATTTAGTCTTTATTAGGGTTCCTATAGGGAACACTTCTCCAGGTCTAGAGGACCCCTTAGGATCTGGCTGTCAAATGAGTCCTAGGAGGTCGGGACCAGGCCACGTGAGGTGGTTTTGTACAACCTCGGCTTTCTCCGCTGTAAACCGAGAGTGACACGTCTGCAGTGACCTTTCGGGGGGCCTAACTCGGAAAGAGGAGTCTTCTCCACCTCTAACTCTAGCGTGGAGGAGTTTTCTCCTTCTTCGGGGGCGGCCCTTGCCTTCCGGACGGATTTGAAAAGGCCCAGTCTGGAAGATAGACAGAGTTCGAGAGTTGACAGTCGTTAAGATAGAGTTCGGGAGATACAGAGCTAGTTGTAGAACGAGTGACAGTTAGGTAGTCAGAGTCAGCTCCAGTCCAGTTCGAAGTTAGTGCTTACTTGGCGAAAATTTTTAGCCGAAGTACTCTCCATTATAGTAGAGACTGTGTGTCTCTACAATACTTTGAAATAAAAAGTGCCCCATTGAATAATTAAAAATTTTTATCAGAGCATCTATCAAAACATACTAGAACAAATTTTGCATCTAGCGATGCACTCCCGTGCATTCCTAAGGGAATCGTGTGATTTCGGCGTGACAGTCAAAGGGTTAATCTGTAATTATTTAATTTACCTGAAGTATACGCAGTGACTCGCGTCAGTTTCGAATTTCTCTTATTCCAGTGACATTTGAGGATTGTCTGAGTTTTACGGCTCTCGATCGTTATGTCTCCGCACTCTCATCACGTGTCACCATTAGCACGAAATGCGAAAC
>NW_016998830.1:0-462 GCF_001483705.2 Eufriesea mexicana | reverse complement strand
AATTGTTTGGCTTAGGTTCGGATAGCTTTGACTTTCGTGGTATAAACTGTTTTTCGTCTGACTTCTGCGATCTTCTGTGCTCTAGTACGTTCTGATTGGCTCTGGGAAGGCACGTAATGGTGGTCTTGGCGCGTTACTTTGGGTTGAGCAGCGTTCGGACATCTTACGCTTTGATATGTTGGGATAGGTTACCTTCGGCTATTGTGCTATTTGCTGCGACTCCATGGACATCTGCGATCTGCTCTCCTCTAACATATTCTGCTTGCCTCTGAAGAGGGGAGCAATGGTGTTCTCGGCATGTTTGGAATTGTTAGGTTGCGTTTGGTTACCTTGCGTTTGGTTAGGTTAGGACAGGTTCACTCTGACTTTTGTGCTATATACTGCTATACTGTAAACCTCTGCGCTCTGATGTGCTCTAATGTGTTCTGCTTGGATCTGGGGAGGCCTGCAATAGTGGTCGGA
>NW_016998829.1:0-1602 GCF_001483705.2 Eufriesea mexicana | reverse complement strand
ACAGAGCATACCCAGACTTAGCCTAACTCAAGCTAAGGTACCGAGGCGGCTATTGCTGCTCTCCCCATATCCAAGCAGGAAGTACTAGACCTCAGTAGAGCGCAGGAATTCATCGAATAGCAGTGCACAGAACAGAAGCTAAAGCTACCCTAAGAAAACTTGTCCTAACCCAAGCTAACCGAACGTAACGTGACTAAGCGTAGCGCGCCTTGTTGCAGGCTCTCCCAGAGCCAAGCTGTAAATATTATAGCACTGTAGGGGCAGGGATGCACCTAATACCAGGCTATCGATCTAAAGTCAAACCTATCCTCGCCTAACCTAACCAATCGTTACATAACCAAACGTAACATAATTCAAGCTGAAGTGCCGCGATCACTGTTGCTGTCGTCGACAGAGGCAAGCAGAACACATTAGTGGACGGCAGAACACAGAAATCCGTAGTATCGCAGTGTATATCCGAAAAGTCGAAGCAACCAAAGACATGCCCAAACCAACAGAACAGAGGCAAACATATTCTAACATAACCTAACCTGCCGGGACCGCTGTTGCTACTATCCCCAGTGCCAAGTAGGGCATACTAGAGCACAGCAGATCGCAAAAGTCAACCTTGTTGCATTGCACACCACAAAAGTTAAGGCTACCCTAGCCAAACTCATCCAAACCAAACCTAACTGGACGTAACCTGCCTTAATTTAAAGTGCAGAGACCACTACTGCTGGCCTTCCCAGTGCCAAGCTTAAAACGTTAGAGCACTGTAGGGCGCACGAATCCACCTAACAGCAGACTCTACTGCTAAGTTCAAACTACATATCCTTACCTAACCAACAGTGACACAACCAGACGTAACGCAAATCTACCTATCGTGCCGCAACCACTACTGCAGTGCTCCCAGAGAAAAACTGGAAACATTGGATCACTATAGTGCGCAGAGGTCCAACTAATAGCAGACAATAGCACTAAAGTCGAAGCTTTCCTCTCCTAACCTGACTAATCGTAACGTATCCAAACGTAACCTGACTCAACTATACGTGCCGCGAGCACTATTGCTGTCCTCCCCAGAGACAAGCAGAACACGTTAGTAGGGAGTAGAACGCAGAAATCCATAGAATCGCGGCGTATATCAGAAAAGTCAAACCAACGAGAACCAACAAAACATAACGATTCGTAGCCTAACTCAAACTAACTCGCCGGAGCCGCCATTGCTGCCCTCCCGAGAGCAAAGCAGGGCATATTAGAGCACAGTTGATCGCAGAAATCTAACTATTAGCAGGGTACAGCACAAGGGTTAAAGCTATCCTACCCAAACTTAGCCTAACCTAACCGAACGGAACGTAACCTGACTAAACATAACGTGTCGAGCCCACCATGGCTGGCCTTCCCATGGCCAAGCTGTTAATATTAGAGCACTGTAGGGCGCAGAGATACACCTAATCGCGGACCTTTGCACAAAAGCCAATGTTATCCTCACCTAATCTAACCAATCGTAACAGAACCGAACGTAACCTAACTCAACTTAACGTGTGGCGAACACCATTACTGGCCTCCCCAGAGCCAAGCAGAACATGTTAGTGGAGAATAGAACGCAGCAACCAAGATAATCAC
>NW_016998828.1:0-505 GCF_001483705.2 Eufriesea mexicana | reverse complement strand
TGTGCTCTACTACATTCTGCTGGGATACGGGGAGGCCAAGAGCAGTGGCCGTGGCGCGTTATGTTTAGAGGAGCTTCGTTTCGTTAGGCTATGACCGGATACTATATCTTCGGCTTTTGGGCTGTTCACTACATTGAGGTGTAATTCTGGGCACAACTGCTCCCAAGTGCATTCGGCTTGCCTCTGTGGAGGCCAGCTACAGTTGCCTCCTGCTGCTAGGTTTTGTTAAGTTACGTGTGGTTATGTTAAAATTGTATATGTTAGGACACGATAGCTTTGACTTTTGTGCTACACACTGCTATTCGGCGGACTTCCGCTGCAGTGTGCTGTAGTATGCTCTGCTTGGCTCGGCACGATAGGTTGGGTGGGGTTTCGTTTCGTTAGGTTGCGTTGAGAAAGCTCGGTTATGGTTCCTTCGATTTTTTTGCTATAAGCTGCTATTCGGTGGATTCCTGCGCTCTACACTACTCTACTATAGTCTCCCCGACTTGGGGGGGGGGGGGCG
>NW_016998827.1:0-438 GCF_001483705.2 Eufriesea mexicana | reverse complement strand
CCCACGGCCAAGCAGAATAATGTAGAGCACTGTAAAGCGCAGAGATTCACAGAACGACAGTGCACAAACAGACGAACCTAACCAAACGTAGCTTAACAAAAGCTAACGTGCCGAGACCACCGCTACTTGCCACCCCGGAGTCGAGCAGTGTATGGTAGAGCAATGTAGAGCGTAGAGATCCACCGGATAGAAGTTTATAGAACAAAAGTCAAAGATATCCTGACTAAATCCGAAATAACCTATTCAACCAAACGTAATCTAGCTCTGCCTAACGTGCGGCGACTTAGTATTGTTGGAATTCAAAGAGACAAGCTGAAGCATGAGAGCGCAGGCATCCACAGAATAGCAGTGCACAGCTCAAAAGTCAAAGCCAATCTGACCAAACTTAACGTACCCCAACCAAAGGCAACGTAGCCCAGCTCAACCTGACGTTCCAGG
>NW_016998826.1:0-623 GCF_001483705.2 Eufriesea mexicana | reverse complement strand
AGAATCTGGCTGGAAAATTCAATTTTATTGACATTTTCGGCCAATATCGAGGTGAGCTAGCTTTCTTGCTTAAATAAGGAGGAAGTATTCCATTTGCGTGCTGTAGACATTGCAATGCAATGAAATCTGGCTGAAAAATTTAACTTTATTGATATTTTCGACTAGTATCGCGGTGCCCTAGCTTTCTTGCGTAAATAAGGTGGAAAGATTCTATTGTCGTGCTATAGCCATTGCAGCGCTATAGGATCTGGCTGGAAAATTCAATTCCATTGACATTTGCGGTTAATATTGTAGTGAGCTTCCTTTCCTGCATAAATAAGGAGGAAGGATATTATTGGCGTGCAGTAGCCATTGCAATGCTTTGCAATGCTATAGAATCTGTCTCGAAAATTCAATTTTATTGGCATTTTCCACTGATATCATTATGAGCCGACTTTCTTTCGTAAATATGGCGGAAAGATTCTTTTGGCGTGCTATGGCCTTTGCAATGGTATTGAATTTGCCTCGAAAATTCGATTTTATTGACATTTTCTACTAATACCGGTGTGAGGAAACTTTCCTGCATTAATATGGAGGAAAGATTCTATTGGCGTGCTATGGCCATTGCAATGCTATTGCATCTG
>NW_016998825.1:0-556 GCF_001483705.2 Eufriesea mexicana | reverse complement strand
ACAGTCCACTAAAAACACAAGTTCCTCAAGAAATTTGGTCCGTCATTAACCGTCGCCAATTGCGGTCAACCTACTGACGATATACAATAGTGATGCGTCATACAGAAAAATACATCCGCGAAAGCCACTATAGTGGTGCTCGGTGCCTAAGAGGTTAAAGCTATCCACTTCAGGTTAACCATTTCCATACGGCAGCCCGCGCCGTCGGAATGACGCTACTGAACGGGGCACCGCGCCGCGAAGTGTTCACTTTTCACGTCGGTAGTCGTCGATGTTCGGACTTACGTCTTTCAACGCCATTTTGTGATTGTCTTGCATGGGTAGTTAGACATCAAATTATAATTCTTAGTAATTTAATTCAGTATGGTAAATTCTAAAACAAGTATCAACGCATATATATAATTACATAATATAAAAATATAATAAGATATAATATTCCTTATTAACACAAAAATTATTGACCCACAATACGTAAGTTAAATATGACAAATATGATATATAATAATACGTTATATGCATTATTATATACTATATATGTAGTATCGCGGAATGCCCA
>NW_016998824.1:0-586 GCF_001483705.2 Eufriesea mexicana | reverse complement strand
TTTTGAGCAGTAAATAAAGAATTGTATAATAATAGAATTGTAGAATTATTTGATTTCAATACTCAATGCTCATGCACACTGTTGCATTACATTAAATTTGATATATTAATTAATATCGATCTTCCAAATTTTATGAAATGGTGACGGAAGCTCACCCTCAAGTGCAAAGGGTTAATAAAGGAAAAATATATAAAGCCTTGCAGATCCCATGTTTTCTTGACTGCTAATAAATCACACAGACTTTATGGAAGTAGTAACTGAGGGTAGAATGAACAATAATATCTAAAACCTTTTTAACGACTAACTTGCAAAGTATATTTAAGTTGAAATATTTAAATAATAAACTATTTGAAATAATAAATCGATACATTCTTGTCAGAAATTTCTTCTCTCTCATTCACTCTTAATAACGACCGCATTTACGTGTTCACTCTTTGATACTTCTGAAACAACTGTTTCATTCTGGCATTGTTTCATTCTTCTAAACATTTTCTCAAATATCATTCACACTAGACTCGATATCTTTTATTTCTTTCTTTCTTTATTCCTAAAGCTAACACAATAGGCGATTTTTGACAGCCAAGTT
>NW_016998823.1:0-689 GCF_001483705.2 Eufriesea mexicana | reverse complement strand
TTAATAGATCAAGTATATAGAACAAGTATTAAAATAAGAAAATATTTTTCATAAATAAAAACTGTTAACACAAAGTGTTGCACTAATATAGGATAAAACCTTTTTCTACCTAAAACCAGGAAACATGTTGTTTATGTCAGAGAACAAATAATAAAATTTTATGAAAACGAAGAATGTATAAAATTCATATTTAAAAATATAACTGCGTGTCCCTAAATATGTAATTAAATGAAAAGATGGACCAATATTAATTATACTGTAAATTACATATTAGGAATTAAAAATAAGTTATCTAATGTGCAAAATAAATATAATTTAGTAATTAATAAATGTTTATAAAAATTTGTAATCATTATTACAAACATTTAAATAAAATAAAGTTAATTATTTTTTTCATGTTGCAGCATCTGGCTGTGCTATTTATTTCAAAAAAAGAACAAGTTACTTGTGACATATTTTAAATGCTATGTAACTAATAAATAATATATTTATGATAGAAGTGTAATACACAACATGATTGAGCTAGCTTTTTACCGTCTTTAATGTATTAATTATTATATACATTATATAACAAAATTTCTTAACCTATGTGAACTTTGGATTACTAGCATCAACTTTCTAAATTACAATACATTCATTTTTTCAATTCCATATTTTGAAATTAACTATAAATTTGTTTTATTAATTTA
>NW_016998822.1:0-2665 GCF_001483705.2 Eufriesea mexicana | reverse complement strand
ACTGTATTTATTTATTTCATTTATTTTCTATTTATTTTGTTTTTACATTTAGCTGATATATATTTCATTTATATTGTATATTTATTTGTGGTATATTAGATATTTTACTTATTTGTTTCATTTATTTTATGTGTATTTTATTTATTTATTTTGTATTTATTTTGTTCTAATTTTTTTACATATGTAAGAGAGGAAAGTTCTATTGAATTGTTATAGCCATTACAATTTCAATAGAATTTGACTGAAAAGTTCAATTATATTGACATTTTCGACTAATATCGTGGTGAGCTAATTTTTTTACATAAATAAGGACATTTACATTCACATTTACATTACACATAAGGACATGCATTCATCTTGTATATTTTTTATTTATATATACATTTATTTTATATGTATTTTATTTATTTATTTCATTCTTATATTACATTCAGCTGATATATATTTCATTTATATTGTATATTTATTTATGGTATATTAGATATTTTATTTTCAATACATGCATAAATATCTTTTTACAATTTCAGTTAAAATTGCAATTCTTCTCTAATTTATTTTCTTGATTTATTTATCCGTAGAATTTATTGCCTACTGCTTATCTCATTTTCCTAACATTCCTATCGTTTCTATTTTCTTTTCGTTTATGTTCTTGGAGTTTAATTCGCGAAGATATTTGCTCTACATGCAGTTTCGAGTGGTCTAGATACAACTTACTCTAGGTCAGTTTAAATCAGGTTAATCTAAGTTAGATTTAAAGACAACGTTTGCTCAACCTCTTCTTTGTACAAAAGATAATTTTATTACGTGTCTCTTCGTGTAATGCTATTACATTCGAAGCAAGATTACAACCCAAATTGAATTTAATTAAGACGAAGCGATGTAACTATGAGATTTAAGTAGGAGATAATTCGAAAATCTTAGAAATTTGGAAAATTAACGGAAAAACCCTCGCGAAGAAGAGTAATAATTAAAAATACAAAGGTATTGTTTTACAAATTGAAGTAATTTTGGAATGAATAGTTATTTGTCGCGTCGCGTAGAATTTATGAGAAAACATGAGACGAAAAACAAATTGCCGTGCCATAAATTCGTTCCCTGTGTCACGGTTTATATTAATATTATACACGTCATAAAATACACCTAAAAATTTTATCACGCGAAAAGTCCGCGAATTTTATTACACGAATTATTCTATCCGCTCGTTAATTATTATAATAACAAAGCCTACTACTTTAATGAAAATATTCATCAAACTGGGAATCATACTGCATCGACTAGCTCCTAGTGTCCATTAAAATTTATAAAACAATAACAAGAAAATTAAATTTCGCTCGGCACTTTATCCAAAATTTGATCTGCTTCCACCGACAGATACCATTAATGTCGAGTGCATGGTAATGCACTAGAAGGGAAAATAATTATCACCAATATTTATATCAATATTAATATTACGTGTTTAATTAATTGCGATTGCTATTAGAAAGTACCATTATTATAATATTATTGAGTTAATATTATAATATTAAATTATTTACCCTGTATTGCTTATGAGAATTAAAAATGACGTTAGTAATATTAAAAATATGAAAATATTAATAATTAACTAACTCTCTAAATATTTATTAAATGTTAATTGTTATATACCTAAATAATTATTTTAAAGAATTCAAAATAATCTGTTAATTTACCTTTTACGCCATTTTGTTTTCTTTAATAATTTTCTTTTCTATCATTAAATATTTTTCCAAATATTTATGCGTAATACTTGCAAATAACTGTTCTAATTTTAATTGCAAATTTTAATTGTAAATATATAATACATGAAAATAACTGTTTTAATTTTAGTAATATTAAAAATATGAAAGTATTAATAATTAATTAATACTCTAAATATTTATTAAATTTCAATTGTTATATACCTAAATAATTATTTTAAAGAATTTAAAATAGTCTGTTAATTTACTTTTTACGTCATTTAGTTTTCTTTAATAATTTTCCTTTCAATCACTAAAATATTTTTCCAAATATTTATGTATAATACTTGCAAATTACTGTTCTAATTTTTAAAGAATTGCAATACCGTTAAATCATTTTCCATATTTAGTACAGTGAATTTCAAGTATCACTGATGTGCAATATTTTTATAACAAATAAACACTCATCCAGTGTAATCGCTCATTTCAGAATCCCCCTTAACATTTTCATAATATCAGGTCAGTCCACAAGTTCATGAATATTTTTAGCTTTATCGGTGCAACGAAAACATACGAAGTTATTAAATCTATAACGCGTTCGTCATTATATCATGTACCTCTTACATAACAATTTTGCGTTATAAATAAATATTTCACGATTTAAAGAACACGGTATTCTTAAACTTACGCATTAATCCGATATTTCTTCAACTCTTTCATTTACAATATACTCATAAGTGTTAGAATACGGTACAGTTAAAATTTAAATTTGATTAATAATAATAAGTTACACCACTTTGAATCGAATCAAAGTTCATTGTAAATACTATTAACTCCTAATTTTCCCTAATGAACTTTCATTTCTTCATAAACATTTTTGTATTATTCATGATACAGTTAAAATTTTAATTTAATTAATAATAACAATAATAAGTTACACCACTTTGCATCGAATCAAAGTTCATTGTAAA
>NW_016998821.1:0-631 GCF_001483705.2 Eufriesea mexicana | reverse complement strand
TTATTTATGCAAGAAAATTAGCTCACCACGATATTAGACGAAAATGTCAATAAAATTGAATTTCCCAGCCAGCTTCAATAGCATTGCAATGGCAGTAGCACGCCAATAGTATCTGTCCTCCTTATTTATGCAATAAAATTACCTCACCACGATATTAGTCGAAAATGACACTAAAATTGAATTTCCCAACCTGATTCTATGGCATTGCAATGGCCATAGCACGTCCATAGCGTCCTTCCTCCTTATCTAAGCAAGAAAGCTAGCACACCTGGATATTTCTGGAAAATGTCAATAAAAGTGAAATTTCCAGGCAGATTCAGCCAGATTCTATAGTATTGAAATGGCTATAGCCCGCCAATAGAATCTTTCCCCCTTATTTATGAAAGAAAGTTAGCTCGCCACGATATTAGCGGAAAATGTCAATAAAACTGAATTTTCCTGGCAGATTCTATACCATTATAATGGCCATAGCAAGCCAATAGCGTCCTTCCTCCATATCTAAGCCAGAAAGCTATCACACCAGGAAATTAGCTGAAAATGTCTCTAAAATTGTATTTTACTGCCCAATTATATTGCAGTGCATTTGCTATAAGTCGCCAATAGAATCTGTCCCCCTTATTTATGGAAGAAA
>NW_016998820.1:0-395 GCF_001483705.2 Eufriesea mexicana | reverse complement strand
CTTGCCAATAGAATCTTTCCTCCTTATTTATGCAAGAAAGTGAGCTCACCGCAATATTAGTCGGAAATGTCAATAAAATTGAATTTTCCAGGGAGATTCTACTTCATTGCAATTCCTATTGCACACCATTAGAATCAATCCTCCTTATATATGCGAGAAAGTTATCTCACCACGTTATTAGCCGAAAATGTCAATAAAACTGAATTTTCCATCCAGATACTACAGCATTGCAATGGCAATAGCACGCCAACAGAATCTTTCTTCCTGATTTATGGAAGAAAGTTAGCTCACCACCATATTAGTCGTAAAAGTCAATCAAATTGATTTTTCCGGCCAGATTCTTTGGCATTGCAATGCCAACAGCACGAAAATAGAATCTTTCGGCCTTGTTAACG
>NW_016998819.1:864-1125 GCF_001483705.2 Eufriesea mexicana | reverse complement strand
GTTCAATTTTATTGACAGTTTCGAATAATATCGTGGTGAGATACCTTTCTTGCCGAAATAAGCTGGGTAGATTCTATATGCGTGCTATAGACATTGCAATGATATGGAATGTGGTTGGAAAATTCAATTTTATTGACATTTTTGACTAATATCCTGGAGAGATAACTTTCTTGCATAAATAAGTGGGAAGGATCCAATTGGCGTGCTACATCCGTCGCAGTGCTATAGAATCTGTCTGGAAATTTAAATTTTTTTAACATT
>NW_016998819.1:332-710 GCF_001483705.2 Eufriesea mexicana | reverse complement strand
GGATGAAAGATCCTCTTGGCGTGCTATAACCATTGCAATGCCAAACAATCTGGATGGAAAACTCAATTTTATTGACATTTTCGACTAATATCGCGGTGAGCTATCTTCCTTGCATAAGTAAGGAGGAGAGATACTTCTGGGGTGCTATAGCAATTGCAATGCCGTAGAATATAGCTGGAAAGTTCACCTTTATTGACATTTTTGACTAATATCGTGGAGAGCTAACATTCTTGCAAAAATAAGGATGAAGGATTCCATTGGCGTGCTATAGCCTTCGCAATGCATTAGGATCTGGATGGAGAGGTCAATTTTGTTGACATTTTCGACTAATATCGTGGTGTGCTACCTTTCTTGCATAAATAAGGAGGAAATATTCTA
>NW_016998819.1:0-254 GCF_001483705.2 Eufriesea mexicana | reverse complement strand
ATTGTGGAGAGCTACCTTTCTTGCATAAACAACGAGGAAAGATCCTCTTGGTGTGCTACAACCATTGCAATGCCAAAGTATCAGGTTGGAAAATTCAATTTTGTTGACATTTTCGACTAATATTGTGGTGAGCTACCAAGCTTGCATAAATAAGGAGTGAAGGTTCTACTCGCGTGCTATAGCCAATACTATGATGCAGAATGTGTGCGGCAGATTCAATTTTATTGACATTTTCGGCTAATATCGTGGTGAGT
>NW_016998818.1:0-309 GCF_001483705.2 Eufriesea mexicana | reverse complement strand
CTACGTCACGTTCTGTCATGTCAGGTTGGGACAGCTTTGGTATGCATAGCTATGGCCTTTGGGCTGTACACCACTCTTCGGCCGATAACTGCTATCTACATTGCTCTAGTATATTCTGCTCGGCTCTAGGGAGACATGCAACAGCTGTATCGCCACGTCAGCCTGATTTAGGTTAGGTTTGGCTTTGTTAGATTTGTTTGGGTTTGGTTAGGGTATCCTCGGCTTTTCCGCTATGCACCGCTAATCTGTGTCTCTGCGTTCTGCTCTTCTCTAATGTGTTCTTCTTGGGCCTAGTGAGGCCAGAAATGC
>NW_016998817.1:0-529 GCF_001483705.2 Eufriesea mexicana | reverse complement strand
CCCCGCCGGGCGAATGAGCGAAGCCTTTGAGGGATCCGGCGTGCGGGTTATGGTTCCTACCAAAAAGCGGAGCTGAGGGTGAGAGTGCTCGACGACTCTGCCACTCCCCGCGAGGTGGAAGCTGCCATGGCCACGGTCGGGGATTGAGCGGTGGCGGAAATAAGAACAGGAGTGATCCCGACTTCCGGTTCGGTCTTCCGGTTCGGGGATGGGCTCTGTATGGTCCCAGTGTCCCCTCGCGGCAGCGAGAAAGGCCGTCGATTGCGGACGGATCCGCATCGGCTGGACTTCGGACGTGTCGTAAACTTGGAGGCACGGCGCCTCCAGTGCATCCGTTGCCTTGCGTCCGGTCACGCGAGGAGCTGATGCTCTAGCGCTGTGGACCGCAGGGACATCTGTTTCATAGTGTGGCGCGGCGGGCCACCATGCCGGTGGGTGGAATGCGCCTGCGCACAGGTGCCAGGTTTGCGCCAGGCACGGCCGAACCTACAACCACCGCCTGGGCAGCAGGGCGTGGTGCCAGCCACAG
>NW_016998816.1:0-655 GCF_001483705.2 Eufriesea mexicana | reverse complement strand
GGTCGAGCAGAGTACAGCTGAGCAATGCAGGGCGTAGAAATGATGCGAATAGCGGTGTATAGCACAATAGTCAAAGTTACACTATCCTAACGTGACCCATCGTAACATTACCGAACGTAGCTAAACACAGCCTATCGTCCCACAACCACAATTGCTGGCCTCCCGAGAATCGATCAGGGTATAGCAGAGCACAGTAGAGCGTACAAAGTCACCAAAATCGATGTACAGAGCAAAGGTCAAAGATATCCTGACCTAAGCAGACCTAACCTCACTTAACCAATCGATAAATAACTAAACCTAGCGTGCCGCAGACACTATTGCTGGCTTCTCCAGACACAAGCAGACATGATGGAGCGCAGTTGAGCACATAAGTACATAAAATATCAGTGTTGAGCACATATGTCAGAGCTATCCCAATCTGACCCAATGTTACCTGACATAGCCAAACGTAATCTAACAAAACCTAACAGGCCGCGACCATTGTTGCTGGCCTCCACAGAGCCAAGCAGAGTATAATAGAGGCGTGCCGTGCAGAGAAATCCATAGAATCGCAGAGTTCAGCAGAAATGACGAAGCCATCCATACCTTACCAAAGATAACAACCTAACCAAACGTAACCCACCTGGACCTAACGTGCCGAGACAACTATTGCTGG
>NW_016998815.1:0-634 GCF_001483705.2 Eufriesea mexicana | reverse complement strand
TGCGAAGGCTATAGCAAGCCAATAGAATCATTCATCCTTATTTATGCAAGAAAGTTTGCTCTCCACGGAATTCGATAAAAATGTTAATAAAATTGAGTTTTCCAGCCGGATTCTATTGCATTGCATAGGGTATAGCGCTCCGAACGTATCTTTCCGCCGTACCTATGCAAGGAAGCTATCTCACCACGAAATTAGTTGAAAATGTCAAGAAAATTGAATTTTCCAGGAAGATTCCATTGCACTGCTATGCCTATAGCACGCCAATAGCATCTATCCTACTTATATATGCGAGAAAGTTATCTCACCACCATATTTTCCGAAAATGTCAAAAAAATTGAATTGTCCATCCACAATCTTTATCATTGCAATGTCTACAGCACGCCAATAGAATCTACCCTGCTTATTTAGGCAGGAAAGGTAGCTCACCACGATAATAGTCGAAACTGTCAATAATATTGAACGTTCCAGCAAGATTCCATAGCATTGCAAAGGCTATAGCACGCCAATACAATCTTACCTCCTTATTTATGCGAGAAGGATAACTCACCACGATATTAGCCCAAAATGTAATTAAAATTGAATTTTCCTACCAGATTCTATAGCATTGCGAAGGCTATAGCAAGCCAATGGAATC
>NW_016998814.1:0-1100 GCF_001483705.2 Eufriesea mexicana | reverse complement strand
CCTAGCCTAAATGTACGTAGCATAGCACATCATAACGCTCAGCGACCACTGTTCCTGGCCTCCGCAAAGACAAGCAGAATGTACTAGAGCAAAGTAGAGCGCAGATACACGCAGGTTGCCGCATATAAAACAAAAGTCAGAACTATGCCATCCTAACCTCACTAAACGTAACAAAACTAAACATGTAACAAAACTAAACGTAGCCTAGCTCAACCTAACGTGCCAAAGGCAATGTTGCTGGCATTTCTCGGGCTAAACATAATTTAGTAGGGCACAGTACAGCGCAGGGATATTCCGAATAGCAGTGTATGGCACGAAGGTCTAAGTTACCTGTCTGTGCTAAACCTAACCTACCGTAACCAAACGTAAACTGTCACAACCTAACGCGCCGGGACCACTATCGCTGGCCCTTCAGAGCCAATCAAATATACTAGAGCGCTGCAGAGTGCAGAAATCCACCGCATTGCAGTGTATTGCACAATGATAAAACATAAGCCGTGCGAACTTGATGTAAAACCCGACATAGCCTAACCTAACCGAACCTAGCATAACACAGCGCAGCGACCGCTGCTCCTGGACTCCTCAGATGCAAGAAGAATGTGGTACAGATACAGGAATCCACTGGATAATAATGCATAGCACGATAGTCATAGCCACCCTAAGAAAACTTGACCTAGCGCGACCAATCCAAACGTAGCGCAACTAAGCAGGAAGTGCCGCGGCCAGTACTGCTGACCTCCCCAGGGCCAAGCACAAAATACTAGAACACAGTAGAGCGCAGAAATACGCGGATAGCAGTGTAGAGCACAAAAGTCTAAACTATCCTATCCTAACTTCACAAAATGTAACATAACCAAACGTAACGAAACTAAACCTATCGTGCCGAAACCGCTATTGCTGGCCACCCCCGCGCGAAGCAAAACATACGACAGCACAGCAGAAAGCAGAAACCTACCGTACTGCAGTGTTTACCACAAGTGCCGTAGATGTCCTAACCCAAGCTGTTCTAGCCTAACCTAACGATAGGTGGCATAGCACAATATAACGTGCCGAGACCACTGTTGCTTGTCACCCCAGATTCGCGCAGAGTGTAGTAGAGC
>NW_016998813.1:0-523 GCF_001483705.2 Eufriesea mexicana | reverse complement strand
ACAAAGGTCAAAGCTACCCTATCCTAACCTAACCTGACGTAACACAGCCAACCGTAGGGTAGCTGATCATAACGTGCCGAGACTAGGATTGCTGGCCGCCCTGGAGTCATTCTGAACATACTAGAGCACAGTAGAGCGCAGAAATCAACCGCATAGCGGTGTGCAGCACAAATGTCAAAGCTGCCCTATCCTACCCTGACCAAACGTAACGTAATGAAACGTAGAATATCCCATCCTGACGAGCCGAGACCACTATTGCTGACCTCCCCAGAGGCATGCAGAATATCCTAAAGCACAGTGGAGCGCTGTAATCCACCGCATTGGCGCGCATAACGAAAGAGTAGAAGATACTCTAACCAAACATGTCATAGCATAGTCTAACAGAACGCAGCATAACTAAACATAATATGCCGCTACCATAATTGTCTGCCTCCCGGGAATCGAGCAGGGAATGGCAGACAAATGTAGAACTCAGAAATCGCCCGAATAGCTGTGTATAGTACCATAGCCAAATCCATCCTGC
>NW_016998812.1:0-557 GCF_001483705.2 Eufriesea mexicana | reverse complement strand
AAAGCGACGAGGAAAATATTGCTGGTCTCTCAGGGCCAAGCAGAGTATATTAGGGTACGTTGGTGCGCAGAAATCATTCACTGAGCAAAGCAGAATGCAGTAGAGCACAGTAGATCCCAGGAATCTGCCGGATAACAGTGTACATCGCGAAAGTTGAAGCTATCCTATGCAAACTTAACCTAACCTCACCTAACGAAACGTAACCTAACTCAACCTAACGTGCCACGGTCACCATTGGTCGCCTCCCCAGTGCCGCGCAGAGTATAATAGAGCAATGTAGAGCGCAGAGATCCACCGAAAATCAGTTTATAGCGCAAAAGTTGAAGAAATCCTAACCGTGCCTTCCTACCCTAACTTAACGGAACGTAACCTTGCCCAACCTAACGTGCCGAGACCACTGTTACTGGACACCGCTGTGCCAAGCGGAGTATATTAGAGCACATTATAACGCAGATGGCCACCGTGTAGCAGTGTATAGCACAATGGGCAAAGTAGCCTATCCTAACCGAGCCAAGCGAAACAAAACGAAATGCAACCTAACTCAACCTAACAAGGCG
>NW_016998811.1:0-1738 GCF_001483705.2 Eufriesea mexicana | reverse complement strand
CTGGGTTATGTGGGACTACCTGCTTACGCAAGCTACCCACTAAAACCTCCTTGTCTCCCTTCAAAACAAGTTTGAAGGTGACCGCTTTATTGCCCGTTGCGGATTTCGATGGTAGAGTGACGGGTACACTCCAAAAGTTTTCAAAGAAATTCAGCCGACTCCTGTTCTTTCAGTCACAGATGTTGTTGTGGCTGCAGGACGAACATACGTTCTTTCATTGAATCGGTTGAAGGACAAAATTCCACCAATGATGGTTCTTGATGAAATAATTTTCAAATCACCTCTTTTAATTATACCATTTGCAACGAGATTGTTCGCAGACTGAAGGCTCCACACCCCCCGATTATTTAGTGTAATCCCAAAGACCTTGATATCATTGGTCTGATAGCGAGTCCGGATAGCTTGTTGCAGTTCTTCGTCTCTTGAATACTTGGCTATCTTTTCGGAGTCAGCACTATCTTGGTCATATTTATCACTAATAATCTGGGCATCGAGTACAAAAGAAATCCCGTCCCTGCTGGCGACAATGTCTGGTTTTCGGAGTCCTTGAGAAGTTCTTATCTTTGGTTCTTTCACAACAATATAGTTGTTGTCTTGAAGCTTTTTACCCACATACTGGGCAACACTGTCGTGTCGCTTGATTCTAGTGTCATGGGTACGATGGCACTGTTGTAGTATATGATTTTGTGTTTCCACACAACCACATCCTGCTCGGCAGGACAGATCTTGCGCCCTGCCTCTCGAAGTTCTAGCTTTTGTAGGCAACGAATTAATTCTTAGCCTACATGAATTGACAAAGTCTCTTCCGCTAATAAACTTCGACGCATCAGTAATCCAGTCATGTTGGTTTTTGACTTTGTATGAATTACCAAGCGCTCTGCCATCGGCTGTCCTCGAAAGCTTCTCAAACCACATTTTTCTCAAGTCCTCCTGATTATCCAACACATATTCTCCACATCTCAATCTCTTGTCACAGATGTCTTCCTCCTTCTGCAGAAACAAGTCAGCTACATCACCCACTACATATTCAGAATTCAATAATCTTCTAACTTTTGCTCTACGTAATAACGGAGCTCGATATCTAACGGAGAGAATGTCGAGGCCACCATCTTGCTTATGAGCATGAAAGTAGGCATTAGGGCAGTCAGAAGGCAGTCGTAACCACTTCCTAACACTTCCTCTTATATCCCTATCAATTGATCTTAATAAGCCTACTTTTATGGTTCCTGTAGTCAGATGGTAGTATAAAGATGGAATAACACACACCCGCAGGATCCACAGCCGCTGTTGCGGCTTTAATGGGGCAGAACCAAGCTTTACCAGCTTCGTCTTCAACAATTCCCTAACGTTAGTTATCATATGTCCTTCAGGTGTTGCTCATCAGATCTTTTTAGAGCAGGTATTTCTTGATTATTGATTCTAAACATGCAGGAGGCATCAACAGCTGTCTTTTTCTGCTTACCAAGAGATCGAATGGAGATAGAGCATGACTTCTGAGCATTGATGTTAAGTCCTACACTGTTCAGAAACCCACCAACAAAGTCGAGCAGATGTTGTAGCCCAACACTCGTGGTAGCCATCAGGATCAGGTCATCAGCAAAGGCTAGCACACTCAGAGACATATTTGATATTTTAACACCAATATCAATTGGCATAATTTTTATCATTTCGTCGATTATGAAATTAAAGAGCACAGGCGACAATGGGTCACCCTGCTTGACCCCACAAGTTGGATGAA
>NW_016998810.1:0-610 GCF_001483705.2 Eufriesea mexicana | reverse complement strand
CTATAGCATTGCGAAGGCTATAGCAAGCTAATAGAATCATTCATCCTTATTTATGCAAGAAAGGTAGCTCACCATGACATTAATCGAAAATGTCAATAAAATTGAATTTCCCAACCGCATTCTACACCATTGCAACGTCTATAGCATGCCAATAGAAACTAAACTCCTTATTTATGCAAGAAAGATAGCTCACCAAGGAAACAGTCGAAGCTGTCAATAATATTGATCTTACCATCAAGATTCTATAGCATTGCAAAGCCTATAGCACGCCAATACAATCTTTCCTCCTAATTCTTTTTCTTGCGAGAAAGTAAACTCACCACTATATTAGCCGAGAAAGCGTCAATAAAATTGAATTTTCCATCTAGATTCGAAAGCTTTGAGAAGGCTATAGCAAGCCAATAGAATCATTGCTCCTTATTTATGCAGGAAAGTTAGCTCATGACGATATTAGGCGAAACTGTCAAGAAAATTGTATTTTCCAGCCAGATTACAGAGCATTGCAATGGCTATAGCACACCAATAGTGTCTTTCCTCCTTATTTATTCAAGAAAGATAGCTCACCACGATATTAGTCGAAACTGTCAATAAAATTGAATCTGCCAGGCAC
>NW_016998809.1:0-593 GCF_001483705.2 Eufriesea mexicana | reverse complement strand
CCGTGAAGGACTGTCCTCGCCCGCGCCCTTGCACCCTTATTTAAACCGTTCATCCTCCTCATTGATACCCGAGTACTCTCTTCCCCAGTCATGCTACTTTCTCACGCAACCTCGGTGGGCCAGGCACTTGAACCACTCTGCACGCATCCTTAAACTTTCGTTCGACTCTACGATAAATAATCCTTGCAGTCGATCCTTACGCACATGGTCACTCTCATTCCAAGTCCAGACACACTCGACATTTCCCAGAGCCACACTTATTCCATTCCCACATATATGTGGGATTGGAATAAGTACGGCCCTGGAAGAATGGCAGGTGTGTCTGGACGCAGAACGAAAGAGATCGCGCGCAAGAGGATCGATTTCAATGAATGTTTATGTTAGAGTGAAAGATTAGATATGCGTGCAGAGTGTTTGAAGTACCACCGAGGTTGTGCGGGAAAGAAGTATGATTGCGAAGGAAAGCCTGGGTATGGAAAAAGACAGAGCGAATGCTTAAATAAGGGTGCCAGGGCGCGGGCAGACCAGTCAACCGTTTGAGTGCCAAGCGGCGCGATCGCGCTTCTTCTATTTTGTGCCCAAAAGTGCCAGCG
>NW_016998808.1:0-345 GCF_001483705.2 Eufriesea mexicana | reverse complement strand
TGAGATGGCTATAACTTTTGTGCTACACACTTCTATTCTATGAACCTCAGCGCTATACTGTGCGCTATAACAATGTGCCTTTGTTTGCTAACGCCAGGAGTAATGGTCGCGGCATGTTAGGTTTGGTTACGTTCAGTTAGGTTGGGCTAGGTATGATTAGGTATGGTTGGGACAGCTGTAACTTTTTCGATGTACACTGCTATTCGGCCGATTTCAGCATACAACATTGCTCTGCTCTACTCCGTTTTGCTCTCGTGGGGCCAGCAACATCGGTGGTGGCTGCCCGGGATGTATCCGTTACGTTTGGTTATGCTATATTTGGTCAGGTTAGGAGGGGAAAACTTT
>NW_016998807.1:0-497 GCF_001483705.2 Eufriesea mexicana | reverse complement strand
TCCTGAGCTTGCAAGCCGTGCTAGGATGGTGAGCTTTTGGTGGGCTGTAGCTTATAGTGTGCCCTAAAGGCCTACGTTGTCCGCGAGGTCTTTCGAGCTTTCGCGTTTTTTTACCGATTTTTGGTGGAAAAATTTCGGTCTCGGTTTGACCTGCGATTTTTCACGTTTTTCGACGGCGGCCGAATCGAATGTGGGGACGTTCAGTCTGATCCCTAGATGCGTGGCTGCCACGTGTGTGAATTGCGAGAGCGTATGTCACGTGGTTCGGTTTTTACAGCGTTCTAAAGAATGGGTCTGAATATCGTTACTGGGAGTTCTTTTCGATGCTCTCCTGAGCTTGCAAGCTGTGCTAAGATCGTGAGCTTTTGGTGGGTGGTAGCCTATAGTGCGCCCTAAAGGTGTGCTTTGTCCGCGAGAGCTTTCGAGCTTTCGCGATTTTTTACCGATTTTTGATGAAAAATTTTTGCCTTAATTTGACCTGCGATTTTTCACGTTCC
>NW_016998806.1:0-501 GCF_001483705.2 Eufriesea mexicana | reverse complement strand
TTGACATTATCGACTACTATCGCGGCGACCTAACTTTCTTGCATATAGAAGGAGGAAAGGTTCGACTGGCGTACTATAGTCACTGGAATCCTATAGAATCCGGCTCGAAAATACATTTTTATTGACATTTTCGACTAATATCTTAGTGAACTATGTTTCTTGCACAAATGAGGGTGAAATATACTATTCGCTTGCCATAGCCATGGTAATGCTATAGAATCTGGCTGGAAAAATTAATTTTATTGACATTATCGACTACTATCGCGGTGACCTATCTTTCTTGCATATAGAAGGAGGAAAGGTTCTACTGGCGTGCAGTAGCCGTTGCGATGCTATAGAATCCGGCTGGAAAATTCAATTTTATTGATGTTTTCGAAAAACGTCGATGTCACCTAACTTTCTTGTATAAACATGGATGAATTATTCTATTGGCGCGATATATCCACTGCAATGCTACAGAGTCTGGCTGGAAAACTCGATTTAATGGACATTTTCGACTGA
>NW_016998805.1:0-975 GCF_001483705.2 Eufriesea mexicana | reverse complement strand
CCTGGCTGGCATTCCTAGAGCCAGGCTGAAAATATTGGAGCACTGTAGCACGCAGGGAGCCACCTATTAGCAGTCTATGGCACTAAAGTCAAACCTAACCTCTCTACCAATCGTAACATAACCAAACGCAATCTACTTCAGGCTGACGAGCCGCTATCACTATTGCTGGCCACACCAGGGCCAAGCAGAACATACTAGTGGACAGTGGAATGCAGGAACCCGTAGAATCGCATTGTATATCAGAAAAGTCGAAGCTACCCAAGCCAAAACCGTACCAACATTTCATAACAAAACATAGCCTAATTAAACCTAACGTGCCAAGATCGCTATTGTTACCCTGATCAGTGGCAATAAGGAAATGCTGGAGCACAGTAGTGCGCAGAAGTCCACCGAATAGCAATGCGCAGCACGGAAGTTAAAGCTGCCATAACAAAACATAGCCTAACCCACTCTAACCGAACGTAACCTGACACAAAATAATATACCGAGACCACTATTGCTGGCCTTCCCAGAGCCAAGCTGAAAATATTACAGCACAGTTGGTACCACAAGTCCACCTAATATCAGCCTGTCGTGCCGCGACCACGATTGCTGGCCTCCACAGAGCGAAGCGGAACTCAATAGTGGAGAGTAGAACGCAGAAATCCAGATAAGCGCTGTGTATAACAGAAACGTCAACGCTACCCAAGCCTAACCCAAACCAACAGAACATAGACAAACATAGCCTACCTTTACCTAACGTACCGAGGCAACAATTGCTGCCATCCAAAGAGCCAAGCAGTAAATACGGGAGCACAGATGGGCGCAGAAGTGCCCCGAGTAGCAGCGCACTGCACAAGAGATAAAGCAGTCCTGAACAACCTTAGCACAACCCAGCCTAAGAAGTAGTATGACTGAACATAAGGTGCCGGAACTACACTTGCTAGCCTTGCCAGAGCCATGCTGAAAATATTAGATCACTGTAGGGCGCAGAAA
>NW_016998804.1:9861-10435 GCF_001483705.2 Eufriesea mexicana | reverse complement strand
TGGCATGTTGAAAGAAATCGACCGTCGTGCTGATCCCGAAACAGGGGAAGCCTCCGAACTCTCCGTATGCATACCGGCCGATATGCCTGCTCGACTAGGTGGGCAAGCTCTTCGAGCGCGTTCCAGCTGCTCGTCTCCGAGAGCATTTAACGGACGTGGGTCCCGATCTCAGCGTCAGGCGGTTTGGATTCCGGCATGGTCGGTCGACGTTCCACGCGATCAAGCGCGTTCGTACCCTGTCGGAGGCTGCCGTTGACCGCGGCGAGGTGGTGATGGCGGTCGGTGCGGATATCGCCAACGCCTGCAACACCCTGCCCTAGGCCGCCATCCGGTGTGCCCTGTTGTACCACAGGGTTCCCCAATACATGGTGGCTGTGATCGGCGACTATTTGGCGGAGCGATCGAACCAGTATTACGGGCGATACTCGCCCGTCGTGCGGGCGACGAACTGCGGGGTTCCACAAGGATCGATACTCGGGCCGATTCTCTGGGGCCTCGCGCACGACGCCGTGTTGC
Organism: Eufriesea mexicana; assembly: GCF_001483705.2. Taxonomy (NCBI): domain Eukaryota; kingdom Metazoa; phylum Arthropoda; class Insecta; order Hymenoptera; family Apidae; genus Eufriesea; species Eufriesea mexicana. Next base: position 9,919 of record NW_016998804.1, on the reverse strand, counting down.
GCACTCCCCTTCCCGCGGCCTGAGCCTGACGTGTTACGCGGACGACACGCTGGTGATG
>NW_016998804.1:0-814 GCF_001483705.2 Eufriesea mexicana | reverse complement strand
AATATAGTGGAGCACAGTAGAGTGCAGAAATCCAACGAAAAGCAGTGTATAGTGCGAAAGTCAGAGCCACTCTAGCCGAACCTAGCATAACGAAACGTTACAGAACGTAACATAACTCAACCTAACTTGCCGAGGCCACGGCTGCTGGCCTCCCCTGAGCCGAGCAGAGCATATTAGGACAATGTAGTGCGCAGAAACCCACCGAACAGCAGTGTACATCACAAAGGTCAAAGCTATCCTATCCTAACGTAACCAATCGTAACATAGCCAAACGTGACGTAACACAATCCAAAGAACCGCGACAGGTATTGCTGACCTCCACATGGTCGAGCAGAAGATATTATAGGAGAGTGGAGCACAGAAATACATAGAATGGCAGTGTACAGCAGAAGGGTCATAGGTATCCAGCCTAACCTAAACTAACATAACCTAACCAAACGTAGCATATCTCAAGATAACTTGGAGAGACCATAATTAACGGCCACCTCAGAGCCAGGCGGAACAAATTGGAGCACAGTAGAGCGCTAGAATCCACCGAATAGCAGTGTACAGCACAAAAGTCGAATATATCCTAACCAAACGTTACCTGAACTAACCAAACCTGACCGAACCTTGCCTAACTCAGTGTAACGTGCACATGGCACTTTTGCTGGCCCTCCGAGGGCCAAGATGAGCATACTGGAGCATAGTAGAGCGCAGAAGTCAGCATAATAGCAGTTTATAGCACAAAAGGCAAAGCTAGTCCCCCTAACCATACCAATCGTGTTATAACCACGCGCAACATAATCCAAACTCTCGTGGCTAGACCGCTATT
>NW_016998803.1:0-489 GCF_001483705.2 Eufriesea mexicana | reverse complement strand
GTGCCCTAATTTGTTCAGCTTGGATACGGAAAGGCAAACAATAGAGGTCTCGGCACGCTATGATGTGCTAAGCAAGGTTTGGATAGGTTAGGTTTGGTCAGGTTGGGTGAAGGTATCTTTGACTTTTGTGCTTTACGCTGCACTGCGGCGCTTTTCTGCCCTCTACAGTGCACTAGTATGTGCCGCTTGTCACTGGGGTAGCCAGGAAAAGCGGTTTCGGCACATAAGGTAGTGGTAGGATACGTTCGGCTATGTTACGTTAGCTTAGCTTATGTTTGGATAGCTTCGACTTTTCCGCTACACATTGCGATTCTATGGATCTTTGCGCTCTACGCTCCTCTAATATGCTCTGATTGGCCCAGTGGAGGCCAGCAATACTGTGCGCTGAACGTTCGGTTGAGTTATGTTACGTTCGGCTAGGTTAGATTAGGTTGGGTTTGGTCAGGACATATTCGACCTCATGCCATTCACTGCAATGCGGTCGATTTC
>NW_016998802.1:0-593 GCF_001483705.2 Eufriesea mexicana | reverse complement strand
GGAGTGATCCGGTCTTCCGCTTCGGGGCTGGACTCTGTATGGGCTCAGTGTACCCTCGCGGAAGCGAGAATGGCCGTCGATTTCGGATCCGCGTCGGCTGGACTTCGGGCCGTATCGTAGCCTTGGAGGCACGGCGCCGCCAATGCTTCCGTTGCCTCGCGTTCTGTCACGCGTGGAACGGTTGCTCTAGCGCGGTGGACAGCAGCGACACCTGTTTGAGGTATGGCGCGTCCGTGCCGGTGTATGTAGTGCGCCGGTTTCAGGTTCGGCGCGGCGGGTGACCGTGCCGGTGTGTGTAGTGCGCCTGTTTCAGGTTTGGCGCGGCGGGTAACCGTGCCGGTGAGAGTAGCGCGCCTGCATCCAAGTGCCCGGTTTGCGCCGGGCTCGGCCGCCCCTCCAACCACCGACGGGCAGCACGGCGTGATGCCCGCCAAAGGCGGAATGCGCGGCTCGCCATGCGCCACCAGTGGACCACGTCCACAGCACCATGATGCTTACCGTCTGTCCTCGCACCAGTCTGGAGCCACCCGGCGGGAAGCACGCCACCGCGCCGCGATGGGAGCTCGGGCGCCTCGACCGCGACCTATTCGTCG
>NW_016998801.1:0-525 GCF_001483705.2 Eufriesea mexicana | reverse complement strand
CAAACCAAACGTAGTATAACTCAGCGTAACGTGCGGAGGCCGCAATTGATGGCCTCCATAGAGGCAAGCAGAGTATATTAGAACACACTAGAGCGCAGGTATCCACCGAATAGCAGTGTATAGCACAAAAGTGGTAGTAGCACATCCTAACCTAGCCAAACGTAACACACACAAACGGAGACTATCCCAATCTAACACAACGGGACCGAAATTGCTGGCATCCACAGAGATAAGCAGAATTTATCAGAGCACAGTCTAGCGCATAAATCCACCGCATGGCAGTGAACAGCGCAAAAGCCGTAGATAACCCATCATAAACTGACCCAACACAACATAACCGAACGTAGCATATTTCATCATATCTAGCAGCGACCACTGCTCGTGGCCTAACCATAGCTAAGCAGAATACAGTAGATCACAGCCGACCACAGAAATCTACCGAAAAACAGAGAATAGCACTATAATCAAAGCTATCCTAACCAAACATAGCCCAGCCTAACTTGGCCAAACTTAACCAAACACAGA
>NW_016998800.1:0-543 GCF_001483705.2 Eufriesea mexicana | reverse complement strand
CAATCGGGGTCACATTCACCCTTTACGCTCGGCCGTGCCGATCGTATTAGCTCCAATCGGGCGACGATGACGACCAAGACGGTGTCATGGCTAGGCTACGGATAAACGTAACTCTCGAGCTCGGATTTAGACTAGTACTGCTTTATTTTGTCGTTGATTTGACTATTTATAATAATATTTTAGCCAGTGGAGGAGTTACTAGCATTGTTGCGTCGTGGGTGTTGAAAGACAACTTTATACATTGTCACTTTTGTCTTGACACTTTCGCTACTACGGATGACTATAGTCGTCAGCTACAACGATTAAGACAAGTGCTAGCATTTCGCTTAGCTCTCTTCGCAAAGAATTGCAAGCGTTATTACGATGATCTATGATCTTTCTTCAAAAGACTTGGTCTCTGATGCTAAAGACTGCCAATACTAAAGATTGTAATGCTTACACCTTTGGCACGGAGCTTCCTTCTACGGGACGGACTCCGGGTCATGTCGCAGTTAGCCATCATGCGGGCCCTTCCGGCTGTACGGACCGGTGAGGCCTGAACGG
>NW_016998799.1:0-1085 GCF_001483705.2 Eufriesea mexicana | reverse complement strand
CGACTATAAAATTTCCGAGATAATAAAATTCTTGCCTAATTTTCCCCCCACTTCTTTATTTCCTTCTTTTTTTTTTAATTTTTAGTTTCCACAGTAGACGTAATAATTCCCAATTCCTGCCAAGCATTTATATCGCATCTCTATCCAATTCTATCGTTCGTTCAAAGTCAATACTACTATCTTTCCTCCTTCCCGCTGTAGTACGTTAACCAAAAAACTTTTCCAGCATAGCAAACATTTTTATTCCTCTCCTTAAACTTCCATGTCCCACGAAACCCAGTGATAATCCCGAATTTTCGCATGGCGTATAACCTAATTCACTCGCAGTTAAACGAAACCGTAGTTCAGCTCATCTGTCACAAAAATCCCGCTTTCATTAAGTTGAAACCGGATAACACCATCTGCAAGCTGTCGGCGTTTGCGCGAGGGAGCTTTTTCAAAGGCTTTGACAAAAGAATTCGCATTTAAATCGCGACGCATGTTCGTTCCAAATTAAATTCGTAATTCCTTCGAGTAGAATTTCGACCAGGTTTACGTAATTTAAGAGAGGATTAAAAGAAAATCAAACAGGGACGGATTCCCAGGACGAAATATATCACGATGCGAGCAATAAAATCAGCGAAACCATCTCTCGAATGATTAACTTCGCGAATCATCGCATATCTTAACAGCTATGAAGGGATGTCGTGGGTATTTAACACGTTAAGTGCCAGGGGCTGGCGCTACAGACCCGAGACCGACCCGAACTAGGACCAAAAGGTGCTAGCTTTTTGTGCTAAATTCTTCGCCATCTTTGAACCTAACGTTTGGGAATTCCTGTTATAACAATTGATACAGTATCTCCGAGTTTTAATGAAACTTTGCCCGTCACCGGTAGCTCATTCGATGACCGAGTCTGGGCCTGAATGGAACAGGACGCTTTCCAACGGTATCCCTGTAGCGACCATCATTCTCACCCTCGCCACTAGAGGGATTTTGACTTCAAGGACTTCCTCGCAAGTCCTCGGAAAACCTCTAAATCCTATGTTGCGGCCCTAGGACCGCAATGTCCCAAGTCAAGTGGAGGCCTGTTTTATGCCTCTATT
>NW_016998798.1:0-703 GCF_001483705.2 Eufriesea mexicana | reverse complement strand
ATAACGCTTTGAGGTAATTTTGTTGCATAAATAAGGAGGAAAGGTTCCATTTGCATGTTATAGACATTGCAATGCTACAGAATCTGACTGAAAATTCAATTTTTTGTACATTATCGACTAATATCGTGGTGAGGTAATTTTCTCGCATAAGTAAGGAGGAAAGATTGTGTTGGCATGCTATAACCATTCCAATGCTATAGAATCTGACGAGAAAACTCAATTTTATTGACATTCTCCACTAATACCGCGGTGAGCTAATTTTGTTGCATACATATGGAGGAAATGTTTTATTGGCATGCTATAGCCTTTGCAATGCTATACAATCTGACTGGAAAATTCAATTTTATGAACATTTTCGACTATTATCGAGGTGAGCTAGTTTTGTTGCATAAATAAGGAGGAAAGATTCTATTGGCATGCAATAGCCATTGCAATGATATAGAATCTGAATGAAAATTCAATTTTATTGACATACTCGACTAATATCATGGTGAGGTAATTTTGTTGCATAAATAAGCAGGAAAGACTCTATGGACACGCTATAGCCATTTCAGTACTATAGAATCTGACAAGAAAATTCAATTTAATTGACATTTTCGACTATTGTCGTGGTCAGCTAGTTTTGGTCCATAAATAAGGAGGAAAGATTCTATTGGCATGCAATAGCCATTGCAATGCTATAGAATCAGACTGGAAAATTCAA
>NW_016998797.1:0-860 GCF_001483705.2 Eufriesea mexicana | reverse complement strand
GCAGAGGCATTATATCCCGAGACGTTAACAATTGGCAACAGAATACTGCGTACTGCCGCCATGACTGTCGTGTAGCAGTTGTATTAGCTTGTGCAGTGACAATATTAATTGCACAGCAATTCTAGGATGTTCGATGTATAGAAAGGGTATGGCTAGAGATATTTACAGTTGACAGTACGGCACCGACTATATCCACTAAAGCAGCACAGAAGCCGATGGATTAATTTATCCAATACTGAATTATGTTCTGCCGCAACACTAGAAACATAAACAGCTGGTATAGCAGGACAGAGTGCAGCAGTCATCACAATAACGTAGGCGTTAAAATAATTCATCCATTGACGATTTGTATTCCGCAGCAACTCTAGGATAACCTGTGCAGAGCACGGTTATGCCTAGTGATACTTGCAACTTCGATAGATAGTACATCCACCAACAGAGCACTGTCGCCGTCCTAATAATCTGATTACTGATGTTTTATATTCTACAGCAATTCTAGAATGAAAAAAGACTGATGCACTACCCCTTGAGATATAAACACTTGACAACACTGTACCGAGTACTGTCATCATCACAGTACCATAGCCGTCTGAGAAATTTGTTCACTGTTCTCTTTAATCCCACGGTAGCTCCGGAATAACCAATGTATCCATCAGTTAAGGCTAGAGATATTAACAATTCGCTCTACGGTAATTGGTTCATTCGCCAATAGAGCACAGTTGCCGTTTGTTCATCAGTTCACTGGTGACAAAAGTCCTAAAGGAACCCTAGGGCAGTCAATGTATGTTACGGTTACGTCTAGAAGTATTTACAGTTGACAGAAGAGTTCTTAGTACATTCACTAGCAAAGCACAGTAGCC
>NW_016998796.1:0-659 GCF_001483705.2 Eufriesea mexicana | reverse complement strand
GGTGACGGCACGTTTGATTAAGTCATGTTACGCCTCGTTCGGTTAGCGTAGGTTAAGTTTGGTAAGGTCTGCTGTAACGTTTGTGCTATTCACAGCTTTTCTATGGTTTTCTGCCCTCTAATGTCATCTATTATGATCTGGTTGGCTCTGGGCAGAGCAGCAATAGTTGTCTATGCACGTTAGTTTCAGTTATGTCACGTTTTGCTAGGTTAGGGTAGGTCTGGTTAGGATAGGATATCTGCGAATTCTGTGCTGCACACTGCTAATTAGTGGCTTTCAGCGCTCTAGAGTGCGCTATTATTTTCTACCTGGCAACGGGGAGGGCAGCAATGGCCTTCACGGCAGGTTAGGTTGAGGTAGATTGCGCTTGGTTAGGTTTGGTTAGTCTGGATTCCGGGCGATTCACCGTTGAGATGCTAACTGCATGGGGACCAGGGTCGTGCGCGGATACCGCACGGTTTCCTACCAGGCGTCGATCGTCGTGGCGGGTATTCCGCCGTTCGATCTGCTGCATCATATACGGACTCCTCCGCCGGGGCACCGACGGTGCTCCTGAAGAATGGGCCATTTCGTTGAGGCGAAGTTTCCGACGGCCAGTTATGGCCGCCGGGCGAGCTCGGCTGGGGAAGCCGATCAGCCGGTGGCACCGGACGATAGGG
>NW_016998795.1:0-448 GCF_001483705.2 Eufriesea mexicana | reverse complement strand
GGATAATGGTGGGCATTTGGTCTACTTTGGGCGAAGCTTCAGGCAAGTTTGGTTTCTTGTCAGGTGTAGATAGGTATGTCAATGAGAAGTAAACGAGGAATTAATGGAGAGTATGGTTGGTCATAGTACTTATGGTACACGTAGATTGGCTAAAGCTTCTTCTAATAACGTAGACAGTGAAGGGTATTTGGTCTATTTTGGGTGAATTTTCAAGTAAAATTAGTTTCTGGTTAGATGTAGATACCTATTGAATGAGAACTGAATGAAAAATTATCGAAGAACATAGATGTTTATAAGGTTTGGACCTGGTACTTATGATACACCTAGATTGACTAAAGCTTCTTCTAATATCTTAGACAGTGATGGGTATTTGGTCTATTTTGGATGAATTTCCAAGTAAAATTGGTTTCTGATTAGGTGTAGATAGGTATTGAATGAGAACTGAACG
>NW_016998794.1:0-725 GCF_001483705.2 Eufriesea mexicana | reverse complement strand
ACACTGCGAGTCTATCGATTTCTGCGCTCCACCATGCGCTGCTTGGCTCTGTGGATGTCAGCATTACTTGTCTCGTAATGTCAGGTTGAGTTAGGTTACCTATGTTAATGTTAGGTAAGGTTTGGTTAGGTTAGAATGGCATTGACTTCTGTGTCCAGCACGGCCATTCTACGTACTTCTGCTCCATATTGTGCTGTATCATATTCTGGTTTTCCACGGGAACGCCTGCAACAGTTGTCGCGCCACATTAGGTTGAGTTACGTTACGTTTGGTTAGGTTAGGTTTGGTTAGCTTTGGTCACGATATCCTTCACTTTTGTGCCCTACATTGCAATGCGGCGGATTTCGGCACTCTACTGTGCACTAGTGTATTCTCCTTCGCCCTTGGGAGGTAAGCAACTGTGGTCTAGGCACGTGAGGTAGAGATATGTTACGCTTGGTTACGTTATGCTTGATTCGGTTAGGGAAGGATAGCTTTGACTTATGCGCTGTACACTGCTATTCGGTGGATTTCTGCTATCCACAGTGCTCCAATATGCTCTGCTTGGCTCTGATGAGGCCAGCAGTATCGTCTTCGGGAAGTTCGGTTGGTATAGGTTACGTTTGGCTGTGTGACGTTAACTTCGGCTAGGTTTGCGAGGCTACTGCTTTTCTCCTATACATTGCGATTCTACGGACATCTACGCTCTATTCTCTTCTATTATGTTCTGCTTGGCTCTGGGGAGG
>NW_016998793.1:0-926 GCF_001483705.2 Eufriesea mexicana | reverse complement strand
TCTCCTTACATATCCAAACATAGCATAACCAAGCGTAACTTAGCACAGCCTAACGGGCCGCGACCACTATTGTCTCCTTACACAGTGCCAAGCAGAATATAGTAGAGCAGATTCGAGCGCAAATATCGACCGAACTGCTGTGTACAGCACTACAGTCGAAGATGACCTGGGGGTGAAAAAACAAATCTAACCAAACCATACGTGGCATATCCCAGGCTAACGGGCCGAGGACACTAATGCTGCCCCCCCCCCCACCATATGCAAGTAGGAGATACAAGAACACAGTAGATAGCAGAAATCCGTGGTAAGGTGTGTACAGCACAAAAGTCTATACTACCCTATCCCAACAGCGTCAAACGTAACATAACCGAAAGCAGTATAGCACAAACTAACGTGCCGAGAAAACTATTGCTGGCCTTCACAGAGCCAAGCAGAACATTCAACAGAACAGTAAAGCGGTTCCATCGCATAGCAGTTTATAGCACAAAAGTCAAAGCAATCCCAACCTTATATACCCAACATTAACATAACCAAACGTAACACAACCCATCACAACATAGCGCGGCCACTATTGCTGCCAACCCCCAGCGTCGTGCAGAACATATTAGAGGACGGTAGAGCGCTGAAATCCATAGAACCGCAGTGTATAGCGCAAAAGGCGTAGATACCCGAACCCAACCCAAGCTAACGTACACCAACCAAACGTAGCCTAACTCAGCTTAACGTGCCGCCACATCTTTTCCTGGCCCCCTCCACCCTCCTAGGCCAGGCAGAATATAGCAGTGCACAGTGGAGCGCAGGTATCCGTGGACTGCTGTGTATAGCACAAAAGCTTAAGTTATCGTGTCCTAACCTCACCACACGTACAATAAGCACACGTAGCCTTACTAAACCTAACGTCAGGAGAACGATATTGCTGGCCTACC
>NW_016998792.1:0-749 GCF_001483705.2 Eufriesea mexicana | reverse complement strand
TCAATAGAATTGAATTTTCCAGGCAGATTATGTAACATTGCAACGGCTATAGCTTGCGAATAGGATTTTTCCTCCTTATTTATGCAACAAAATTGGCTCACCACGATATTAGTCGAAAAAGTCAATAAAACTGAATTTTCCAGTCAGATACTATAGCATTGCAATGGCAATAGCATGCCAACAGAATATTTCCGTCCTATTTATACAACAAAATTATCTCACAATGTCGAAAATGTCAATAAAATTGAATTTTCCAGTCAGATTCTAAAGCACTACAACGGCTGTAGCATGCCAATAGAGTCTTCCCTCCTTATTTATGGAACAAAATTAGCTCACCGCATTATTAGTCGAAAATGTCAATAACAATGAATCTTCCATACAGATTCTATACCATTACAATGTCTATAGCATGCCAATAGGATCTTTCCGCCTTATTTATGCAACGAAATTACTTCACCACGATATTACTCGTGAATGTCAATGAAATTAAATTTTCGAGGCTTATTCTTTAGCATTGCAATGGCTATAGCATGCCCATAGAATCTTTCCTCCTTATTTATGCTACAAAATTAGCTCACCACTATATTAGTCGTAAATGTCATTAGAATTGTGTTTTCCAGACAGATTATGTAGCATTGAAATGGCAATAGCTGCCAATAGAGTCTTTCCTCCTTATTTATGCAACAAAAGTAGCTCACCGCGATATTAGTGGAAAATGTCCGTAAAATTGAATTTTCCAGTCAGATTCT
>NW_016998791.1:0-1587 GCF_001483705.2 Eufriesea mexicana | reverse complement strand
GAAAGTTAGGTCACCACGATACTAGTCGATAATTTCAATAAAATTGAATTTTCCAGCCAGATTTTATAGCATTACAATGGCTATAGCACGTCAGTGGAATCCTTCCACCTTATATATGCAAGAAAGCTAGGTTACCACGATAGTAGTCGATAATGTGAATAAAATTGAATTTTCCAGCCAGACTCTATAGGATTGCAATGACTGTAGTACGACAGTTGAACCTTTCTTCTTTGTATATCCAAGAAGGTTAGGTCACCACGATAGTCGTCGATAATGTCATTAAAATTGAATTTTCCAGGCAGATTCCATAGGATTGCAATGATTATAGTACGCCAGTAGTATCTCTCTTCCGAGTATATGCAAGAAAGTTAGGTCACCATGATAGTAGTCGATAATGTCAATAAAATTGAATTTCCCAGCCAGATTCTATAGCATTTCCGTGGCTATAGCACGCTAATAGCATATTTCACCCTTACATATGCAAGAAAGACTGTTCACCACTATATAAGCCGAAAATGACCATAAAATCGTGTTTTCCAGCTAGATTCTGCAGGATTGCAACGGATATAGCGCGCCAATAGTATATTTCTTCCTTATTGATGCATGAAAGTTAGCTCACCACGATAACAGTCGAAAATGTCTATAAAATTTTCGCGCCAGAATCCATAGGATTGCAATGACTGCAGTACGCCAGTAGAACATTTCCTCCTTATGTATGCAAGAAGGTTAGGTCACCACGATAGCAGTCGATAATTTCCATAAAATTGAATTTTCGAGCCAGAATCTATAGCATTACCATGGCTATAGCACACCAATAGAATCTTTCCTCCTTATGTGAGGCAAGAAAGTTAGGTCACCACGATATTAGTCGAATATGTCAATAAAATTGAATTTTATAGCCATATTCTATAGCAATTCAATGGCTACAGCACACCAATTGCATCTTTCCTCATTATTTATGCAGGTAAGGTAGCTCAAAACGATATTAGTCTATATGTCTATAAAACCGAGTTTCCAGCCAGTTTCTATACATTTCGTATGGCAATAGCACGCCAATAGAATATTTCGTCCATATTTATACATGACAGTTAGCTGACCACGATGTAATTCGAAAATATCAATAAAATTGAACTTTCCTTCCAGATTCTTCAACATTGCAACGCCTGTAGCACGCCATCAGAATCTTTCCTCCTTATTTATGCAAGCAAGCTAACTCACAACGATATTAGTTGAAAATGTCAACAAAATTGAACTTTCCAGCCAGATTCTACTGAATTGCAATGTCTACAGCACGACAAAAGTATCTTTCCGCCTTATATATGCAAGAAAGTTAGGTCACCGCGATACTAGTCGATAATTTCAATAAAATTGAATTTTCCAGCCAGATTCTACAGCATTACCGTTGCAATAGCACGATAATAGTATATTTCACCCTTACGAATGCAAGAAAGCTAGTTCACCACGATATAAGACGAAAATGACCATAAAATCGTGTTTTCCAGCTAGATTCTGTAGGATTGCAACGGATATAGCGCGACAATAGTATATTTCTTCCTTATTGATGCATGAAAGTTAGCTCACCACGAT
>NW_016998790.1:0-1035 GCF_001483705.2 Eufriesea mexicana | reverse complement strand
TAGAGCACATTAGTGTGCAGGAATGAACCGAATAGCAGTGTATAGCACAGAACTCCTCTCTACCTTCTGCCAACCTAACCAACTGTAAAATAACTAAACGTAGCATAACTCAACCTAACGTGGCACGACTAGGATTGCTGGCCTCCACAGAGCCAAGCGGTACATGTATGTGGATAGTAGGAATCAGAAATCCTTGGAATCGCGGCGTATGCCAGAAATGTCCAAAATTACCTCTCTTAATCCAAACAAGCCGAACATGCCAAACATAGCCTAATTCAACATAACGTGCCGCGACCACTATTTCTGGACTCGAAAGGGACAAGCAGTATATAGTCGCGCAGAGTAGAGAGCAGAAATCCACGAAGTATCTGTGTACACCACGAAAATCGCATTTGTCCGACCCTCAGATTGCCTAACCTTATGAAGCCAAACGTAGCCTAACTCACCGAACGGTCCGAGAACACTACTGCTGCCCACCGCAGAGTCGATCAGAATATAGTAGAGCGGTGTAGGGCTTAGAAATCCACCGAAAAACAGTGTAGAGCACAAAAGTGGATGGTACCATATCCTAACATATCGAAGCGTAATACAACCAAACGCAATATATCTTAACCTAACGTGCCTAGACCACTATTGCTGGCCTCCCCAGAGCCTAGCATCGTACACTAGAGCACAGTAGATGGCAGGTATCCGCCAAATTGCAGTGTAGAGGACAAAGGTCGAAGATGTCCTGCCGTAACCTGTGCTACCCCGACCTACACGAACGTTACATAACTAAACGTAACGTGCCGAGAATACTATTTCTGGCCACTCCAGAGCCAAGCAGCGTATACTAGAGCATAGTGTATGGCAGATATCCGCCGAATTGCAGTGTATAGCACAAATGACAAAGATATCATAACGTAACCTGTGCTATCCCAACGTAACCGGCAGTAGCATAACTAAACGTAACGTGCCCAGAATACTATGGCAAGCCTCCCCAGAGCCACGCATAGCATACTAGAGCAATGTAGAGTTTAAAAGTCCATCGAATAG
>NW_016998789.1:0-470 GCF_001483705.2 Eufriesea mexicana | reverse complement strand
GTCAGGATGGCTTTGACTTCTGTGCTATACACTGCTGTTCGTTGGATTCCAGCGCTCGGCTGTGTTCTAATATTCTCTGCTTTTCTCTGAGGAGGCCAGGTGTAGTGACCGCTGCGCGTTTGCTGCTGCTTGGTTACATTTTGTTAGATTAGGTTTGTTTGGGTTTGCTTGGGATGTCTTTGACTTTTGTGATATAGACTGACATTTAATGGACTTCTGCGCCCTGCGCTCCTGTAACATGGTCGGCCTGGTGATGGGGAGTCCAGAAATAGTGGTCTAGGCAGGTTAGGTTGAAGTAGGTTACATTTGGTTATGTTATGTTTGGTTAGGTTATGTTAGGGTATCTTTGACTCTTTTGCTATAAGCTGCAATGCGGTGGTGTAGTGCGCTCTACTTTGCTCTGGTACATTCTGCTTGGCTCTGGAGAGGCAAACAATGGCGGCCTCAGCGCGTTAGGTAGCGCTATACTA
>NW_016998788.1:0-658 GCF_001483705.2 Eufriesea mexicana | reverse complement strand
CATAAATAAGGAGGGTAGGTTCTACTGGCGTGCTATGGCCGTCGCAATGCAATAGAATCTGGCAGGAAAGTTCAATTTTATTCACATTTTCGACTTATATCGTGGTGAGCTAGTTTCTTGCATAAATAAGGAGGAAATATACTGTTGCAGTGCTATAGGCATTGCATTGATATGGAATTTGTTTGGAAAATTCAAATTTATTGACATTTTCGACTAACATGTTTGTGAGCTAACCTTCTTGAATATATAAGAAGGAAAGAGTTTTTTTGCGTGCTATGGGCATTGCAAAGCTATAGAATCATCCTGCAAAATACAATTTTATGGACATTTTCGACTAATATCGTGGTGAGCTAACTTTATTGCATGAATAATGAGGGTGGGTTCTACTGGCGTGCTATAGCCGTCACAATGATACAGAATGTGGTTGCAAAATACAAATATATTGACATTTTCGACTAATATCATGGTGAGCTATCTTTCTTTCATTAATAAGGAGGAGGGATTTAATTCGCGTGCAATAGCCGTCGCAATGCTACAGTACCTGGCTGGAAAGTTCAATTTTTGTTGACATTTTCGACTAATATCGTGGTGAGCAGACTTCTTTGCGTATTTAACGAGGAAAAATGCTTTTTGAGTGCTATAGCCATTGCAATGCTAA
>NW_016998787.1:0-432 GCF_001483705.2 Eufriesea mexicana | reverse complement strand
TCCATACATCCATACATACACCTATACACACGTCCGTACATACATCGATCGATCCACCCATCCGTAAATCCATTAAGCCACCCATACAAAAATCCATCCAACCATAGACCCAGCCATCCATACATACATGCACACATACATCCGTCCATCCGCACATCCATCCATCCATATGTCTACCTTTCGATACATTCATCCATCCATACGTCCACCTATCCATACGTCCATCGATCCATACACCTATCCATCCATACATCCATCCACCAGTCCATCCATCCATCCATAAATACATCCATACATCCATGCATCCATACATGCACACATCCATTCATCTTACATCCATACATACATACGTACATACATCCATTCATCCATACATCCGTACATCCATAACGCAAATACGGCCATACATTCATACATCCTTACGTACAAACG
>NW_016998786.1:0-2410 GCF_001483705.2 Eufriesea mexicana | reverse complement strand
ATATTTATATTTGTATAAATAAAAATAATTCTTTTTATTGTATAAATATAAAATATTCCTTTGTAAAATTTAATATTTTGATTATCATTTAAATAATGAATATATCTTCCTACACATATAAATATTAATGATTTAAATATTGCATGAATACTTAAATGAAGAAAAGCTAAATCTTCTAAATCTATTGATAAAATTCTAATTAATTCTAATTAATAATATATATATTATCGTGATTAAAATCTCATTTTTAAATATTTTCTTTTAACCTAAATTTATGTTAAATACGAGGATCGTTATATATTAAATATTATAACAATTTTAGACCTGTTCCATGAATTTGAAAAATTAATATGAATATTTTTGAAAAATAGATATAAGATAAATATTACATTTTAAAGAAATTTTAAAAACAGTGAAACTTTATCAGACATATATAGACAATTATAGTCTTCAATTTTGCAAATTAATTTTAATCCCAAAATTTCTTCGCAATTGAATAATATTTTCATACAATGTTGCCATAGAATACCCCGGGTAATTAAATTTCATCTACAAACCTGTAAACCCTTTCTATTTTTTATTTCTTATCTTCTAATTTACGAAATTCTTTATCATTTTATTCACTTTAACCTAATTTTTACAAAGTGGCAATGGCTTGAATGACATTTAATCTACATAATATATATTCATCGTTACACTTAGTATTCTTTCGAAGAGATTCTCTTCTTAGAATCTTTCATCTGCTTCCTCTGACTCTATTTTTATCCGACTAAAACAGGACTAAAAGAGAACCATATATGGCTCTTAGGTGGACCACCTCTGTACATAATGGATTAAATCTTCCCGAGATAAACCTTTTATGCGAAACTATTGCAACTTCGAATGACTTATTATTCGAGAATATGGACTATTTATAATCCAGCAGCAATATTACACAAATCAATTTAATCGTCCAAGTGGTTCGACTGGTTTGTAAATATTGTTGCAATCATGTTTCTGACTCACTGGCGGAGCGTTGATACACGGTTCGTTTCTGCATCGTATAGCATTGTTCGGTTCGTTCGATTCATTAACGCATAACAATGTTGTAATAACCGATCTGACTGCACGCGATACGTAAATCACGAGTATTATTGGATTCCTCGATTTTTCATTCCCTCTTCTTCGTATTATTATATTGCAATATCGTAGGATACCATTTCCAAAGAAATCGCGAATCGGCTATTGCCGACAAAAACAAATTATAAATCTATCTATAATTTCTAGAAGCAAATGGAAAAGTTATTTTAGATAACAAAATTAACACTAGGTTTACGTAACCCGTGAATTTGACGGAAGGGTTGCTTCAATTATACAATGGTAACAGATTCAGTTAACGTATATTAAGACTGTTAATATAATATATAATTATTTTTAAAGTAAACTAATCGTTAAGAAAAAAGGCACGTGGTCTCCTTTACCTGTTAATTTGACAGGTGTCCTTAGAAATAGGTATACAAAGAGTCTCAGTAAACCTAGTGTTAACCAAAAAATCATCGAGCACAAAGGGTTAATATTAATCAAATTCATTATGCAGCATCTATCTACACATAAAACTGTATATTTACAAAATGTACATCACTAATTAGAAAAGAAGTTAGTGTGTAGATGGCTACACTTGGTACTTTATTGTTATTTGTCAATACCACTTTCGATATTTCATCTATCCATTGATAATTCTAGAATTGTTATAGAATTTAAATCATCAGTGAATAGATTGATAAAACGGCAACTATTGGCGGATGATCTGAGTACCGTACTGCCAATTGCAATTATCTCTAGCTAACTACATTAACTACACAATATGTACATATACCCCTTCACCTACATCAAAATCCCATAAAAGTGTGAGTTTGTTGTATAACAATCGTATATCTATTATAAAATTATAAATTACACACGTCTTATATCGTAATTGTTCGCTCTCACGCTTCTTATAACAAACTGGAACTTCCTTATAACACTTTATAACACATTGACTCTGATCCATAGCAACTGCACAACACCACGAATTCTAGATCTTCCACTCGCACTTCCAAAAACATACATATCTACATTCGTGCCATTACTCGACCTCACACACTTGCATTCGCACTAATAAAACCAAATCCACGCGTTAATATCAATAAAATTCTATATACAGCATCTACCTACACATAAAGCTGTATATAAGCAAAACATACATCACTAATTAGAAAAAAAGTTACCTAACTACGCAATATATAAATACCCCTACACCTACATCAAAATCCCATAGAAGAACCTCTTCATAACCCATCAATAATTTTACCCAGTGACAACCAAGAAAGGAATACGACTCGTCTGCACTCTATGAAGCACCCTGTATCTCAAGAGAGCATCAGAAATGCCA